>NW_027496330.1:0-201012 GCF_021521415.1 Bidens hawaiensis
TAAAGGCTAAGTGGCAAAACAAATAATTGAAGTCCTTCACACATCGAACCGTTTAGTATTGTAAAATAGCGAGTCATTGTTGAGTAGTACTACTGGGTTTGACAAACCCCACCCAACGCTAAGCTCGACTGGAGGTCGAGTGGGTGTAATCTTGGCTAAACACATTACCATGGTCGGGATAGACCTGGTGGCAAGGCACATGATAAACAGTCAGCTTCGGTGTCGAACACTTAGTAATACTTGTTGTATAGGCTAGCTACCTATCGATATATAATTGATTTAACACTATCTGGTAACGCAAAACGCTAAACGCTTTATTTTATATAAACTTGTGAACTCACCAACCTCGTGTTGACACTTTTAGTATGTTATTCTCAGGTAGCCGAGGCGGGCTGCGCGGTATAGGATCATGCATAAATTGAACGTTACTGTTTATGCAAACTTGTTTTAAACTATTGTTATTGGGTTTTAAGTCGTCCTGCGTGACGCAACACTTAGTTTATGCTTTTACGCTTCCGCACTTATTTACACTTAAACGCTTACGTGGTTTGAAAACTCTGTTTATGGTTTGATTATAACTAATGATTCCGATCTTGTTAGTTCACACCCTCTGACGGTAAAACTCCGTTAGTGGATTTGAGGGTGTGACACCAAAGTACAAAAGATGCCAGTTGTGATCACAGAGGCCATTGTAAGAGAAGTACTAATTTTTGGGGATCAATATGACTATCTGACAGAATACTCTATTGCTGAAGTTACTAAAGTTCTCACCAGAATGGGTTACGAAGGCACCGACCTCCGGCAATCAAGAAATTGTTTCACCCATATTGGAGATACCTACTACACACGTTCTTTACATGTGTCTCGGGGAGGAAGGGAGGATCAGACAGCCACACTCAGATGTCTGCTATCGTTGCTCTGATCATGGATTGGAATTACAACTATTCCAAGTTCGTTTTCAATGAAATGATGAGCAATTTGAAAGGGAAGAAGAAAGAGATGTTCCTCATGTATCCAAGATTCTTGAAGATGATCTTTGATTCTCATTACACCGATCTCGTCAAGTCCGTCGATACTTTGGATATGACGTCTATGGGACACAATAACTTTGGGTCAATGAAACAGTAAAGGGTCCAAGATTGTATATCGGGGTCTACATGCTCTGTGGAAATTTGGACGATTTGCTGAGACAGAAAATGAGCCGATCATAGCTCAGGTTGCTTATGAACATGCGACACCGGTTCAACCGCGTGTTGCAACTTTCGAAATCTCTGATGATGAAGAAGATGAGACAGAACACCACAGACAGAGACTTCTCCAAGTGCTAAGAAGTTAAGTGCTCTTGAAGCTGCAAAAGCATTATTACAGTCAACTTCGTTGAAACCTCCTCAGACAGTTACTGAAAATATTGAAAAATAAGTGAGTGAAGAACCAACCGCTGATCTCATCCATCGTAAACGAAAAAGGCTTGATCCGAGATCTAGCGAGTTGGACAGTGAAGCCGAAGCAACAACCATAACACCAACACTAACAACACCCACCAGCCCACAACAACATATTGCTCAACCTGAGTCACATGCTCCAGAAATACAAGCTGATCAATATACATCTACTACAGAGCCATAATTTCAAGATTTGATGTCTAGTGATTTTGTTAGTGAGTTTGACTTTGAGACAGATATTCCCTTCGGTTCATCTGGCCCAGCTGTCCACGGTCAGTCAAGCTCAGGTACATCAGACAGGATTGCCCAAATTTTGGCTATGCAAGAAACTTACTTTCAGAACAAGGGTAAAGGTGTGGTCCTTGAAAATGCCCCTGTTGACATTCATGCATTACAACGTCGAGTCTTTGAACTCGAACAACATTCATTAGTCAAGAATGTCCGCATTCAAGAGCTGGAAGCAAGCAACTCAGAAAATGATTCCAAGATTAAATAATTGCAATCTGGTATGGGAGGTCTAACGGCAATGTATATTGATCTTCAACAAAAGTTATTTCAAAAGTTTGGAGATGAGTTCAAAAGCAACGATGATTTGGCATCTCAAACTCCCACTGTTGATCAAAATAAAGGCTCTCCTATTCGTCCAGCCGATAACATTGATGAGTCGGAATCACTGAAACAATACATGGATGCACCCCCCATCATCAAAGAGAAATCGGACAAAATTCATAAGAAATCACTTTAAAAGGGAAGGAAGAAACTGCTGGTGATGAAGAACTCAAATCAGAATGTTGAATCATCGGATCATCCAGACAGGTTCGTCGTTGCTTTTTAAAAGGGGTTCTCTGATAAATACGGTGATCGATCAGGAGTTTTTATCATGGGTTTTGATGCGGATAAGAATATGTGGTGGGTAAAGAGGAAGTTAGGAACAACTGAGTATTAAGAAGATGAAAGATTTTGGTTCCTGGGCCAAAGTGGATCTTAGTGACCTGATTAATTCTCCATTCACCAACCCGAAAAACGACAAACGTGGGAGAGATTTTTGGAATTTCTTGAGAAGTCAAGTTGATAGAGGTTTTCCAGACATGACAACTGTAGAATCGTTTTTAAAGAAATCTAAAGGAGTCATGGATCCAAAGACAGGGAAAACAATGATGAATGTGATGTGGCCTCCCACAAAGAAGGCTACTTATATTCCTGTACCAGATGCCATTCCATATGGCACTTTGGACAAAATGAGGTTTTAGGCGTATGATAGTGAAACTGCCACTGTAATTGTTAAATTGGAGAAAGGCAAAGGGCGGTATAGATTCATTGATCCAAGAGATCTGTTGAAATTTAGAGAGAAGGATATCAAGACACTCAGTATGTTCCAGATAGTAGCTGAACCACTTTTTGAAGCAGTCGCTAAAGAATACACAGGTATGGTTGCCTCTATCATCAGATGCAAGTTCTGGGGAAGATTGAAGGATGCTGATATAGACTACATGGAGCATGATTAAAGACAAAGCTACAAACCAAGGGGGAGATTGTTGGACCTAGTTTTGGATGGTTTGTACTTAGTCTAAGTATATTTAGTTTTAATATGTATGTGGGCTTGGGCAACTATGTAAGCCGAGAACTCCTTAGAGTTCTCGGTGGGCTTTTGGTGCATATGGGCATTGTTGTCTAGTTTCCCTATATATAGTTCTCTAATGTATAGGGTAAAGGTTGTTCATTCACTAGTTTATTATTGGTTTTTGGCCGTCTACCAGTTGTTGGACGAGCAAGTATTGTAAGTGCTTAAGCACCCGACATATCTTAATATACGTGTGTTTTGAAACAATCTCGTGGTTACGCTCTTGTGTTTACTTGTGTTCTTGATTCACCAAGTGTTGGTATTCTGCACCAATACTTGTTTATTGATATGATAATTGTAGTGATCCAGATTCGGGACTTACAGTATTAATGATGATTAACTGATGAACCATCAATCAAGGTGTATGTGTTGCATCATATTTTGCTTGAGGGCAAGCAAATGATCAGTGCGGGGATGTCATGGTCATGTATATTTCATGTATTTTAATGTATTAAGTATTTAGTTTTAATTAATTTATTGAACTATGGTACTTCAAGCATCTTTTTGTATTTCAAGTTGTTGAATGCTAATGATGCTTATTGAGGTGATATACGAGCTTGGATTGACGTTTGGGATGAGCAGAAGTTATCGACATGCTTTTCAATGGATAAAACAAGAAAAAGGCCAAAATTCCATGCCAAGAGCTCTCGTCGCGCTACGCGATTAGCTAAATAGTCCTCCTTCGCGCTATGAGAAGGAGCCAGAAGCCAAATCCGCGGCGGGGAGTGGTGACCGGCGGCTGGTGGCGGCTAGGGTTTTGGAGTGGAGCTTGTGTGTTTATGATAAGATATTATGAGATAATATCTTAAGTATATATAGGCGCAAACTAGGTTTAGGTGTTAATTAAACCCAATGGGCTTTGAGCCCAATCACCACACTAAAAGCCTTATCCACCATTTAATCTTGTTTAATTGTGTCTGGCCTAGTTAACTAATTAAGTGGGCTTGAAGTTCGTTATCCTCGGTGTAACTCTCACGGGTCATAACCGGGGTCGGCTCGCATTGACTTGACCCGAACCGCTCCACATTTCCAACAATCTCCCACTTGGACGGTTTTGGATCAAGTCGCACAACGCTGAAAGTTAGAGGTACTCTAGCTACACACAGTTTTCCCCAACTTATTAGGACATTTTTAAATTCATTAACCAAAATATCTTGGAATACATTGTTGCAAGATAATGAACTTATAGTAATCGTTGTCATCTATCCTTTTCGTATGAGACATCAATTGAACAATGAGACATGGATCGTATGTGACATTTTTCAGTTTTTCCTATTTGTATTTGTATTTGTATTCGTTGAACCGACCCGTTTTGTTGTTACAATGTATTTTTTTTTTTTTGTGAGATTTATCAAGTTATATCAAGTTCAATAATTTCAAGTTTCTTTATGTTCCCTTTCCATTCATATTGTTCAATAACGAATCGCGGAGCCTTAAAGGTTATAAAAGAATCGAAGTTTAAAAAATCTATACGAGTATAAACGTAAACAAACCAAAGATATTAAAGTATATAAAGTTTTATCAAGTTTCTTATACTTTCAAATTTCAGGGTTTAAAAGTAAATAAACTTTAAAATTAGTTTTTATACATTTATAAAGTACAGGGGCCAAAATGTAAACTTAATTTAAAATAATAATAACCACCAGCCAGCCCCCCTTCGTCCTCTTCGCGACTTTCCGGCCAAGAGTCCGGCGACCGGAATTCCGGAGCCAACGATATATAAAACCATCATTTAGACCTCATCTTAATCCGTTAAGTATCCTAAACGTCATCTCCATTAATAATAAACAATAATACGCGATTATTCACCTTTAACAATCAAATAAATTTGTATTAAATTCTAAACTCCCCGGATCATAATAAAAGTTCAATTAACTCAATCTTAACATCAATCGGATCAATTAAGCATATAAATAGGATCCAAATCAACATCTAAACTCGCACCAACCATCAATATCCTCTCTAACACCCTCTATAACTCCGATTTTTTCATCAAAATTTACTTTTCCGACGAGATTTGTTCTCCATCCCTCGGGCACTAAATCAAGCAAGTAAGATATGAATTCGTATAAGTTTCAAACGTATAACAAAACCCCTAACATAGATTGGACAAACGTGGAACATATTAGGTGTATTGAATCTAAGGTTTGCTCAAGAAGATGATGAACATTATGCTGTTATATTTATATTTTCTGGTTTTAACTTTACAACACAAAACAATATGGTCTAGTGGTTGTGTATCCTTTTTGTAGTCATGAAGACCCGGGTTCAAACCCGGGTCACTGTAGATCCATTTTATATTTTTTTAAACCCATTTTATTAGTTATAATAAATCATATATATATATATATTTATAAATTATTATAAAATAAATAAAATTATTTTTAAATTAAATAACAATTGTTTAGATTGTTTTTTAACCTTTTTAACCAACAACCAAACTTTTACAAACCCGAACCATTCGTTAAGACTCGTAAAATAACTATATAAATATATATACCTATATTATTGTCATAAACTTCATAGATTATAAAAAGGCAACAATTATACTAAAACAAAATACACCGGCAACGCTAAGATCCCGTAACATTATTTTATACAAATTTAGTATAAACTCGTAAATAGTATTATAATATTAAATCGTTAAAATCCATTAAACTTAAATGTTAATATACTTTAAAAGGGTAAAAGTATCTATGCATACAATAACATATGAACCTTAAAACCGACATGTTATTTCCCATTAAATTAATTACTACATTTTAGCTCGTGAGATTCGATCGTTCGGTTTCATATAATGTGTTTCCCGTTCCATTTCCAAGTTGTCATTCCAATTTCAAATGTGAGTTTCTCACCCCCCCCCCCCATTTTTTACTCTTTTATTGTTTTGGGGGTATCATATGTATCCTATAAAAAAACCCAATTGCTTACGATTTTGCTTACAAACTACAAATCATTACATGGACTTGTGGCTTACTTGTTACTTGCTCAATATTACTTGCTCATGGATTACATCAATATCGTATGATCATACGCCCCCCTTTGCGCTCAATACCTTGTTTTTATGAGTGGAAAAGGGCCTCATTATCCGAGTACGTTGGTGCACAATACCAATTGGAAAGGACCTTATTTGTTTTTCACGAGTTTTCATGGAATTGTATGATTTTTAGGTATTATATAAAAACTGTGGGAACTCACCAACTATTAAGTTAGTTGAAATTATTTTATGCATATGTTACAGGTATGCTTATTAGAGGGTGAAAAAAGAGAAGACTCTAGACGTAGGATTATCAACAATAAATTGTTTGACTTGTTTATTTCCTTTTAATTTTTCTTGTTTGCAAAGGTACTTGTTATTTGAATCATCAATGAAATAATGATAAAATTTGTCACTTAATAGTGTCACATGTGTTTTGAGCAATCTACACGTCGCACCCAGGCGTAGTCCGCTTTAGCCGGGGTATTACATGGTATCTGAGCACGTGACTATAAGATAGGACATTAGACGTAGTGTTCTAGTTAGTTATAGTTTATCTGCTTAATTGTTTAGGTTGCATGATTAGAAATTATGTGGGCCTTATGTGATTGTTCAAAGAACGTACTTGTTACATTATATTGATGATTCAATTACTTCAATTACACAAGCACACACAAGTCCAAGGCTTATGCCTAAAAACAAAGATTTTTCAAACATTTTCAATTATCGATTTTCTATTGTGGTGTTCCGATATTTATTCTTCTTAAATATGGTTCTATATGGCGGGTATATAGTAAACTGTAAGGGGGACGTGCTTGTTTTCTGAAACTCTTTAAACCAAGGTTGTTAAAACCTAAGGATAAGCAATGTGCATAAATCCCAATCAGACGCGGGACCCAGTTTCTTACCTGGAGAGTTAGGAAAGGGCATGAACTCTATTAAGCCAAAGCATACCACTTTCAATGCCATATGAATCACAACTTTAAGTCTAACGTGACCATGTTCTCTTTGTGAAAAGAATATGGTTGCACTCCTAAGGATGTCACGCAAGTCATGGTGGTTCATGAGACGTGTGACTCCGACCCTCCATGTTTTACAATGTGTATTAACTGGAAGTCTGTCAAGTCGATGTGATACAGGATTACCCAACTTTAGGTAAATTTTGATTTCGAGTTTCTTTGATGTTTGGTAAATAACAGTCCATGGTGGTTCATGAAAACTCTAAGTCCCAAACATGATTTATTACCATTGTTATGTTTTATTATTTATTAATTCATTTATTTCTTTTAAAACGAACTTTAATAAGGATACTCTTATATACCACACCTTATTCCGAGTCTCATGAATTCTGTTACTATTGTTCGCAGAATGTCTCTCCATTTCAACAAGCGTCGTTCCTCTGAAACCTCTAGCCGCAAGTTGACTACTCAAATCACCAAACAACTAGCCGCGGTCATTCCCGATACGATGGCCCAAATTCACCAGAACATTTCTGCTAGTATCACCTCTGCTTCAAGCGAGCCTAAAGCATCTCACTGTTCGTTTTAAGACATTCACCGGTACCAACCCCCCGGAGTTTGACGGGAGTAAAGGTGCACAGCCCTACTTCAGTATTACAAACAAACGGAGAGAAAATTCCTCCACATTGAGTGTCCCGATGACAAGTGAACCCGTTTTGCTACAAGTGTCTTTGCAAAAGGGGCACTTACCTGGTGGGTGAAGGAAAAGACAATCCGTGGTGCCTAAGCTGCCATGGTTATGCCATGGGACGTATTGTAAGAACTGATGACCAAGCAGTTCTGCCCTCCAAGTGAGCTTATGAATTTGGAAGCTGAGTTTTGAAACCTCAAACAAGAGAGTGGTGAGCACAAAACTTACACTACTCGTTTCAATGAACTCAGTGTGCTGGTACATCACCTTGTTACCCCAACTTCGCGTTCCATTGATAAGTACATTCAGGGACTACCGAGACAAATTCAAGATAGTGTCTTGATTAGTGCTCCAAAGGAACTTGATGACGTGATTAACCTTGGTGCAACTTTAACTGATAATCATGTTAAAATCGGGACTTTGATATTGAAGGGATCGAAGAAACCTACTGATAAACCCTCTATTGAGTCCAAAGAATCGAAACCCGAGTCATCCAAGCCTGCTTTTTCCTCACACCACCATGGAAAGAAGCGCAAGAACTATGCGTTAACCCAACAAACCACACCTCAACCCCAACCCAACATTGCACCACCTCTTCGAAAACCATATAATGGAACCCATCCATTGTGCAACGCCTCTCAACGACACCATCCCGTCTTTTCCATTTGTCGTCAATGCACTCGTTGCAACCGTTTTGGGCACCTTAGTGCCACTCGCCGAGAGACCTCTATCATTGCTCCTCCAAGATTGGCTCAATCAAACCCTTGTCCTGTGTCTTATGCCCAACCATTTAACCAAGTGTGAACTTGCTACCATTGTGGTGATCCTAACCACTTTCTCAATGCGTGTCCACGACTCGCAACTGTAAACTCGCTTCATATTGCACCAGCTCCGCTATACCAACTGCAAACTTATCAAACCCAGCAAGCTTATCAACAGCAAGTTCCACTGTTTTTGGCTAATCAAGTTCAAGTGCAGCCGCACCAAACTATTCAAGCTCCTACACCACAAGATGGTCAAGTCGTTCCAGCTGCCCAAGGTCCTCAAGATAATCATGGACGTGCTTTCATTATTAATGACAATCAAGGTCAACAAAATGGCGATGTGGTGAACGGTACGTTTCTCGTAAATGACCACTCTGCAACCATTTTATTTGATACCGGTGCCGATATGAGCTTTGTGTCTTTTGAATTTGAGCCTTTACATGCTAAACCCTGATCTAAGCTTAGAAACTCGTATTCTGTTGAGGTAGCTAATGGTAAATCTATATCAATTGACTCGGTTAATCGAAATTGCAAGTTAGATTTAAATGGCTACAAGTTCTCAATCGACCTCATTCCTATGCAATTGGGAAGTTTTGACATCATAGTAGGCATGGACTAGTTATTTTTTCATCGTGCGGAAATTATTTGCTTCGAGAATTTCATTCGCATTCCTCTTGTCGATGGTCAAATCCTTTGTGTATCTGGTGAAAATCCTTCGTCCTCGAGCCTAAATTTTATCACTTGTCATCAAGCCCAAACGTATTAACGCAAGAAGTTTGTAGCATTCGTAACCCATGTGGTGGAAATAAGGAACGGAAAATTGAGGACATTCTTGTTGTTTGCGAGTATCCCGAGGTGTTTCCCGATGATGTTTCTAGTCTTCCTCCTATTCGTGATGTTGAATTTCGAATCGATCTCGTGCCTGGTGCAACCCCAATTGAGAGGGCTCCTTATCGTCTTACACCCTCCGAGATGCAATAATTTTTTAACTAGCTCCAAGAACTTTTGGACAAAGGATTCATTCACCCTAGTTCATCTCCATGGGGCGCACCCATTCTTTTCGTCAAGAGGAAGATGGTTCCTTCCAAATGTGCATCGATTACCGCGAGCTCAACAAACTCACAATCAAGAATAGCTATCCTTTGCCTCGTATTGATGATCTTTTTGATAAACTCCAAGGAGCTTCATGCTTCTCAAAGATTGATCCTCGTTCGGGTTATCATCAACTACGCATACATGAAGATGACATACCCAAAACCGCTTTTCGGACTCGTTATGGGCATTACGAATGTAGGGTTATGCCTTTTGGGCTAACCAATGCACTCGCGGTATTTATGGATCTCATGAACCGTGTATGCAAACCTTAACTAGATAAATTCGTGATTGTTTTTATTGACGCAGTTCTTATTTATTCCAAGTCCAAAGCCGAGCACGAGAAACATCTTCATTCCGTCCTTGATCTCTTAAGGAAGGAACAAATTTATGCTAAGTTCTCAAAGTGCGAGTTCTGGTTGAAAGAAATTCCGTTCTTAGGACATATAGTAAACGAAAATGGTATCCACATTGACCCAACCAATATCGAAGCCGTTAAGAATTGGAAAACTCCAACCACTCCTACCAAAGTTCGTTCATTTCTTGTACTTGCGGGTTACTATCGTCGCTTCATTCTTAACTTTTCCAAGATCGCTTTGCCTCTAACCTCATTAACTCAGAAGGATAAACCTTATGAATGGGGGTCAAAGCAATATAAAGCTTTTCAACATCTTAAATGCATGCTTTGCGATGCACCGATCCTTGCTCTTCTCGAGGGCAATGAGGATTTTGTTGTCTATTGCGATGCTTCCAATCAAAGCCTCGGTTGTGTCCTTGTGCAACGAGGTAAAGTTATCGCTTATGCTTCTCGACAACTTAAGGTTAATGAAAAGAATTATACAACGCACAATCTTGAACTCGATGTCGTTGTATTCGTGTTGAAAATTTGGATACATTACCTCTATGACGCTAAGTGTGTGGTATTCACTGACCACTAGAGTCTTCAACATATTTTCGACCAAAAAGATCTAAACATGCGGCAACGAGGATGGGCCGAACTATTTAGCGACTACGACTGCGAAATTCGTTATCATCCTGGTAAAGCGAATGTTGTAGTCGACGACCTTAGTCAAAAGACCCATGTGAAATCAATTTTTCTTCATTGTGTGACCGTTCAAACCGATCTCCAACTTCGCATCCTTGAAGCCCAACATGTCTCTGTCACTGAGGGTAACATGTAAGATGAAATGTCATGTACTGTCGAGAATCAACTTGAAACTAAGCGCGATGGTTTGTTGTATTACCTCAATCGTTTGTGGGTTCCTAATTGTGACGATCTTCGCACATTCATCATGGACGAAGCTCATAAGTCTCGATATTCCATTCATCCCGGTGCGGATATGATGTATTTCGATTTACGGTCCACGTTTTGGTGGCCCGGTATGAAGAAAGACATCGCGTTACATGTGGGAAAATGCCTTACTTGCGCTAAATTTAAGGCCGAGCATCAAAGACCTTCTGGTTTACTCGTTCAACCACACATCCCTGTTTGGAAATGGGAGGATATCTTTATGGATTTTGTGTTCAAGTTTTCGACTACTCGAAACCGCCATGACGGTATTTGGGTTACAGTCTACCATCTGACTAAATCTGCTCATTTCATCCCGATCACCGAAAAGTTTTCGGTTGATCAAATCGCACAGATTTATGTTTAGCGTATCGTTTGTCGTCATGGTCGTCGCTTCAAAACGCGTTGGGAACTCGATTGGATATTAGCACCGCATATCATCCTCAAACCGATGGGCAACCCGAGTGTACGATTCAAATGCTCGAAGACATGCTTACGTCATGTGTCATGGATTTCGGTGGAAACTAGGGTTCTCATCTTCACTTGATTGAGTTCTCGTACAATAATAGTTTTCATTCGAGTATCGGTATGGCTCCGTTCCAAGCCCTCTATGGTTGTAAATGTCGATCACCTATTTGTTGGAGTGAAATTGGTGAAACTCAAATCACTGGTCCGGAACTTGTTCAGGAGACTACGAATTTAATTGCTCAAATCCGAAAAAACCTCTTGACCGCTCGTAGCCGTCAAAAGAGTTACGCTGATAACCTACGACGACCCCTTGAGTTTAATGTTGGTGACAGTGTCCTTCTCAAGGTATCCCCTTGGAAAGGTGTTATCCGTTTTGGCAAAAAAGGCAAACTATCTCCTCGATTCATTGGACCTTTCAAGATTCTTGCTCGTGTTGGTAGTTTTGCTTACACACTCGAACTCCCTCAAGAGCTTTCTAGCGTCCATCCGACGTTTCATGTTTCGAATCTAAAGAAATGTCTTGCTGAGGGAAATCTCCATGTACCACTCGATGAAGTGCGCATTGATGAAACAATGCACTTTCTCGAGAAACCGGTCGAAATCATGGATCGCAAAGACAAGGAAACTAAACGTTGCCGTATACCTTTGGTAAATGTTCGTTGGGAATCCAAGCGTGGCACGGAATTCACTTGGGAATGAAAAGATCAAATGCGAACAAAGTATCCTCATCTTTTTGATACGGATTGTTCTACTTAATTTCAGAACGAAATTCTCAAAAGTAGGGAATGTTGTGACCTTTGTCAGTTTTTCGTATTTGTATGTGTATTTGTATTCGTTGAACCGACCCGTTTTGTTGTTACAATGTATTTGTTTTTGTGAGATTTATCAAGTTATATCAAGTTAAATAATTTCAAGTTCTTTTATGTTCGCTTTCCATTCATATTGTTCAATAACGTATCGCGGAGCCTTAAAGGTTATAAAAGAATCGAAGTTTAAAAAATCTATACGAGTATAAACGTAAACAAACCAAAGATATTAAAGTATATAAAGTTTAATCAAGTTTAGTATACTTTCAAAGTTCAGGGTTTAAAAGTAAATAAACTTTAAAATTAGTTTTTATGCATTTAGAAAGTACATGGGCCAAAATGTAAACTTAATTTAAAATAACAATAAACACCAGCCAGCCCCCCTTCGTTCTCTTACCGACTTTCCGGCCAACAGTCCGGCGACCGGAATTCCGGCGCCGACGATATTTAAAACCATCATTTAGACCTCGTCTTAATCCATTAAGTATACTAAACGTCGTCTATATTAATAATAAACAATAATACGCGATTAAATTCACCTTTAACAATCAAATAAATCGTATTAAATCTTAAACTCGTCGGGTTATTAGAAAAGTTCAATTAACTCGATCTTAACATCAATCGGATCAATTAAGCATATAAATAGGATCCAAATCAACATCTAAACTCGCACCAACCATCAATATCCTCTCTAATACTCTCTATAACTCCGATTTGTTCATCAAAGTTTACTTTTCCGGCGAGTTTTGTTCTCCATCATCCGGGCACCAAATCAAGTAAGTAAGTAATGAATTCGTATTAGTTTCAAGCGTATAACAAAACCCCTAACATAGATCAAACAAACATGGAACATATTAGGTGTATTGAATCTAGGGTTTGCTCTAGAAGATGATGAACATGATGTTGTTATATTTATATTTTATGGTTCTAACTTTACAACACAAAACAATTTAGTCTAGTGGTTGTGTATCCTTGTTGTAGTCATGAAGACCCGGGTTTGAGATCCATTTTATATTTTTCTTAAACCCATTTTATTAGTTATAATAAACCATATATATATTTATAAATTATTATAAAATAAATAAAATCAATTTTAAGTTAAATAACAATTGTTTAGATTGTTTTTTAACCTTTTTAACCAAAAACCAAACTTTTACAAACCCGAACAATTCATTAAGACTCGTAAAATAACTATTTAAATATATATACCAATATTGTCGTCGTAAACTTTATAGATTCTAAAAAGACAACAATTATACTAAAACAAAATACACCGGCAACGCTAAGATCCCGTAACTTTATTATATACAAATTTAGTATAAAACTCATAAATAGTATTATAATATAAAGTTGTTAAAATCCGTTAAACTTAAATGTTAATATACTTTAAAAGGGTTAATGTATATATGCAAACAATAACATATGAACCTTAAAACCGACATGTTATTTCCCATGAATTAATTAATAATTCTCGTATTCTTATTATTTTAGCTCGTGAGATTCGATCGTTCAGTTTCATATAATGTATTTCTCGTTCCGTTTCCAAGTTGTCATTCCAATTTCAAAGGTGAGTTTCTCACCCCCCCCCCCCCCCTTTACTCTTTTATTGTTTTGGGGGGTAGCATATGTATCCTACAAAAAAACCCAATTGCTTACGATTTTCCTTACAAACTACAATTCATTACATGGACTTGTGTGCTTAATTGTTACTTGCTCATGGATTACTTCAATATAGTGTGATCATACGCCCCCCTTTGCGCTCAAGACCTTGTTGTTATGAGTGGAAAAGGGCCTCATTATCCAAGTACGTTGGTGCACAATCCCAATTGGAAAGGACCTTATTTGCTTTTCACGAGTTTTCATGGAATTGTATGATTTTTATGTATTATATAAAAATTGTGGGAACTCACCAACTACTAAGTTAGTTGACATTATTTTATACATATGTTATAGGTATGCTTATTAGAGGATGAAACAAAAGAAGACACTAGACATAGGATTATCAATAATAAAGTGTTTGACTTGTTTATTTCCTTGTAATTTTTCTTGTTTGCAAAAGTACTTGTTATTTGAATCATCAATGAAATAATGATAATATTGTCACTTAATAGTGTCACCTGTGTTTTGAGCAATCTGTACGTCACACCCGGGCGTATTCCGCTTTAGCCGGGGTGTTACATCATATCAATCTCATATAGTGTTCAATTATTGTAGTTCTTGATATTGAGTCAAAGTGGTTCAATCAAACACACAGTAAATTTGGGTGAGGCCTCACACTTAACCAGTTTGAATCAACGAGGGTGCCAAGATGTCTAACTATTACATTTATGTAAGAGTACAGAATCCCATCTTGATTACATACAACTCTCACTGAACTCCAGAATATTCTCAATCAATGCCTCTATGACTGCAGTTACGAACCACGGTTAACATGATCAAAGAATAATCTTCGGTAAACGAAAGTTCTAATATGTATCTCAGGTCTAGGGATACTAAATGAGTATACCATTATCAAAATATCTTATGATCAAGATCCATGAATATGATTTGATGCGAGTTACATCCAACGTCATTCATAATGAGGTCTGTGAGTTTGGAAGTCAAATCCTTGAGTCCAAAGTCAGAATAGTCTTAATTCAGAATCGTTCCCACGAATATAACCAACTACGGATAATTTAGAATATAATATTCATGGATTAAACGTATTAAAAGAACACAGTTGTATCATTCAACGTCTGAATTTAACCATTAAATCAAAAGTGAACTGAAAAGTACAACTGCTTAAATGTTCATACATCGAAATACTAAATCAAAATAAATAACTAGCAAATCTAAGCCCGATAGCATCTCTATGCTGATCATGCTTGTCCTGAGTCATTGGCTTAGTGAACGGGTCTGCTAGGTTTTGATATGTCTATTTTGCTTATTATGATGTCACATCGTTCCAATATTTCTCGAATAAGGTGGAACTTCCTTAGGATGTATTTGGCTTTGTGATGAGACCTAGGCTCTTTGGCCTGAGCAATAGCACCTGTGTTATCACATAACACCTCAATTTGTCTGTTGATACTCCCTACATCAAGGTCGGTGATGAACTTCTTCATCCAAGCAGCCTCCTTAACAGTATCAAATGCAGCTATATATTTGGATTCATTGATTGAATCCGCCACTACACTCTGCTTGGAGCTATTCCAATAAATAGCTCCTCCATTGAGAGTGAAAACGAATCCTGACTGTGGGCGAGAATCATATTGGTCAGTCTGGAAGCTAGCATCAGTGTAACACCTTACACTGAGCTCCTCTTCCACTCCTCCAAACACCAAGAACATATCCTTGGTCCTATTCAAGTACCTCAGAATGTTCTTTACTGCAGTCCAATGGGCGATGCCAAAAATCTACTAAAAACGACTGGTGTTGCTCAAGGCATACGAGACGTCAGGTCTAGTATATAACATAGCATACATGATAGAACCAACCTCATAAGCATATGGAATTGCTTGCATGTGCTTTGATTCAATGTTTGTTTCTGGAGATTGCGATTTGTTCAACACGGTTCCTTTAGTCATCGGAACAGCTCCTTTCTTGGAATTTTCCATTGAGAAGCATGCCATTACTTTGTCTATGTAAGTACTTTGACTTAGCCCTAGAAGCCGTTTAGATCTATCTCGGTATAATTTTATTCCCAGAATTTATGCGGCTTCTCCAAGATCTTTCATTGGAAAACAAGATTCCAACCAGTGCTTAACTTCCTTAAGCATAGGAATGTTGTTTCCAATGATCAGTATATCATCCACATATAAATTGACGAACGATATAGTGCTCCCACTAGCCTTTCTGTAAACACAAGGCTCATCTTCATTTTTGATAAAACCAAACTCTTTAATTTTCTCATCAAAATGAAGATTCCAGCTGCGAGATTCTTGCTTAAGTCCATAAATGGACTTGCTCAATTTTCACACCCTATTAGAAAATTTGGGATCAACAAAACCTTCAAGCTGAACCACATAGACATCTTCAGAAAGGTTTTCATTAAGAAAAGCAGTTTAGACATCCATCTGTCATATCTCGTAATCATAATTCGCGGCTATAGAAAGCAATATCCTTATCGGCTTAGTCATAGAAACGGGCGAAAAGGTCTCATCATAGTCAACACCTTGAGTTTGAGTAAAACCTTTCGCGACTAGCCGTGCTTTATAGGTTTGAAAATTTCCACGCATGTCGGTTTTTCTTTTG
The DNA here is from genome assembly GCF_021521415.1 of Bidens hawaiensis. Taxonomy (NCBI): domain Eukaryota; kingdom Viridiplantae; phylum Streptophyta; class Magnoliopsida; order Asterales; family Asteraceae; genus Bidens; species Bidens hawaiensis. Next base: position 16,342 of record NW_027496330.1, read on the forward strand.
AAAATCCACTTGCTCCCTACTGCCCGACCATCGGGGGTAGCTCAACCAAGTTCCAAACTTGGTTATCATGCATAGACTGCATCTTGACGTTCATGGCATCTTTCCAGTTCTCATATTCCAGATCCAAGATAGCATATTGTAGTTAGTAGGTTCGTCGTTAGACTCGGCTACTAATAAGACCTCGGGACCAAATAAATGCCATAAGTATTTAGAATTTGGTATGGGAATCCTACTACTTCTGCGAACGCTCGTGTTCATGTCTGATGTATCAGCAACAACAACTTGTTGATCGGACGCTCCAACTTCCCCAGCGGTTGTTTGTGGTTATTGAATTTCTTCAAAATCGACAATGTTATCTCCAGTTCCTCGATCGAGAAATTCCTTGTCGAGGAAGTGGCCTTTCCTCTTGATAGAAATCGAGTTTGTACCAGGATGAAAGAAGTAATAACCGCTTTGGTTATAGTATCCGACGAAAACAACTTTTAAGCCGCGAGGATCGAGTTTGTCATCAGATTCACTTGTGACATATGCATCGCATCCCCATACTCTAAGGAAAGACAAATTGGGCTTTCGCCCATGTCATATCTCACATGGGGTTTTGTTGACCTTCTTAGTTGGAGCCAGATTGACAATGCGGGCAGCGGCCATAAGGGCGAAACTCCAAAAGGAGTGAGGCAAGTTAGTTCTACACATCATCTATCGAACCATGTTTAGAAAAGTTCGATTCCTCAACTCTCTCACGTCATTATGTTGGGGTGTGCCGGGTGGAGTGAGCTGTGAAACAATTCCACGCTCTTTTAGATGACTGATGAACTCTAAGCTAAGATACTCTCCACCTTGATCTGATAGAAGTATCTTAATGGTTTTCCCAAGCTGGTTTTCCACTTCGTTTTGAAACTCTTTGAACTTTTCAAAAGTTGCATGCTTGTGTTTCATGAAATACACATAAGCGTATCTACTATAATCGTCGATAAAGGAAATGAAGTATCTTTCATGGTTTATAGACATGGTTCTGAAAGGTCCACACACATCAGTATGTATAAGTCCTAACATATCTTTTGCTTGTTCACTTTTATGAGTGAAGGACTCCTTGGCGAGTTTGCCAGCTAAGCATAATTCACAATCGTCAAAAGAGTCTAGTCTTGTGGATTCAAGAATCCCTTGGGATTGGAGTCTTTTAACTTGTGCCTTGCCTATGTGACCAAGTAGGCAATTCCATAGAAATGTATCATTGATGCTAGATCTGATACGTTTTGAAAGATTATATACGTTATTATTAGTTTGAACATCAATCTCATAAATACCATTTTGAAGTTTAGCCTCATAATAAAAGATATCATTTAAGTAAGCATAAATAGCCATGCCATTAAAACCATACTTAAAACGTTGTTCAAACAGTAAAGAAACTGAAACGATGTTTCTGGTCAAACCAGGAGCATACAAACAATTATTGGAAGGAAAAACTAGACCAGATGGACAAGTAAAATGAAATACTCCAGTTGCCAGAACTGGTACTCTCTTCCCATCACCAACGATGAGTTCCATGCTCCCTTTATCCAGCTTCTTCCACTTCTCAGGCTCCTGCAATACATTAACGATGTGGAAACCACATCTGGTATCAAATACCCATGTGTTTCAAGAGACAGTGAAAAGTTCAATAACGTATATAGAAATACCTCTAGAGAAGCCTTCACCATTGGCCCTCTTCATTCTGATCTCAGCAAGGTAGTCGGGACATTTACGCTTCCAGTGTCCCATTTGGTTGCATCGGTAGCAATGGCGCTCCTCAGGGGGCGGCGGTGGTATCTTTGGAACCCCTTTGTTAGCATTGGTGGCACGAGGGGAACAATGGTAACCTTCTTCTTGCCTTTCTTTACAACCCCCACTCTTGGGTTTAGGATTCTTGACACCAGCAGATCGGATCATCAAAACTTGATTAGTTTTAGAGAGAATGTTCATCTCATTCATCTTGAGCATGTTGTGAAGCTGCGGCACTGTCTTTACCCAGGTATTCATGTTGAAATTCATTACGAACTGGTCGTAAGAGCTGGGGAGAGAGTTCAAGATGAAGTCCGTTGCCATCTCATCTGGCAGGGGATAATCAAGTTTCTTGAGTTGATCGATGTGCACTTTCATCTTAACGACATGCGCACTGACGAAAGACCCCTCTACCATCATGCAGCTAATGAGCTGTTTCATGGTGTCGAAATGTTCTTGACGGGCTTGTTTCTGAAACATGCTCTTGAGTTGCTCAAGCATCTCATAGGCACCAAAGTCTTCTAAACCTTTAGCAAGATCGGATGTCATGGTGGCTTGCATATTGCAGGAGACCTCAGCCGAGTCATCCTTATGCTTCTCAAGAACTTTACGAGCAGCGACTGTATTGTTTCAGGCTCGGTTGGAATAGGTTCATTGAGAACATACAGTCTCTTTGCCATGGTGACAAGTCTCAGATTGCGGTGCCATTCGATGAAGTTGGTGTCATTCAGTTTATCCTTCTCAGGGATAGACTTAAGGACGTAAGACGAGTTTTCGTTAGTTGACATCTAATTAATAAAGAAAAAGTAAAGTTTAGTATTTTCGACGTTGTAATCCTATTATTAACGACCCAATAAACATTAATAAAATAGGAACTTGAGAATCTGGCTTCTAGTTATTAATGGCAGCTGTAGCACACAACAATAATAAGTGGTTAGGCAGACTGACAACTATTGCCAATTGTGAATAGAGCACAACTCCCGGTTATGATGCCTATTGAGACAACGATTGTCTAAATAGATACGTTTAGCCTCATCTATGCCCGCTTTAAGTCCTCAGACAGCTTAGCACGAAACAGAAGAGTAAAGTAATAGTCGTCCTAGTACAGTCACGTGTGGAAGGGCCGGATGTGTCAACGAAACGCTTTCACCTTGATGGGATAGGCTATAAATCAAGTGCGGTGTTGTAGCTCCATTTATTTGAAATTTCGCAGTATGCCTCAAATGTGACTTATAGTAGGATGGCATAGACTATTGATTTCAAATTGAGATTAATTTTAGAATTACCGAATAGAGTAAAAGTCAAATTTACTCTATATTAACGGGACATCATGATGAACCTTTTCATCTCAGAACACTTAGTTTTAAATAACTTATTAAAACTAAGTTTGTCGCGATAAGACTAGCCAATTTTAAGTTAATAGAAAATCTATTAAGTTATAAGCTTTTGGAAATTAAATAGTCTTTAATTTGCAAAAACATAATTGGTTAAAATATTTATTTTAAACATATTTGGTATTAAATTGGTGATATTATAACCTATTATAAACAACCAAGCAACCACAATAGCAAATAATAATATGTAAATCCCGAATGGCCATTATAGGTGATCGGTCTTGGTACAGCCAATTAGCAAGACCGATCGGGTCAAGGGTCACAACACAAAACAACCACAAGGATGGACTCTTGGTGCATCCCGTCATCTTGTCCAAACTCCCAATAAGTCCAACGATCCCGTGAGCTTGTCCTTGGTTATCTTCGGGTCTTCTTTATTACAAAATATAAAATACTAACATATTTCCTATTACAATTTTGAACCATCCATATGGCCAAAAGAAAACCATAAAATAAAATATAACCGAATACAACTTTGAACCATCCATATGGCCAAAAACCAAGCTCAAACATCCAAACACACAAAGGTCGGGGCCGGATTTACATATTCATAACAATAAGATCGGGTAATATTTTGGTTAAAATAAAATAAATAAAACTTTGACCAAATCAAGATTACCCAAAAAAATATCTAGATTAACAACTTTAACCGATTAAAGTTTATGATGTAGATCCGGTAAAAAGACTGGAATCGACTCGTATGTTGTAACCACGGCTCTGATACCACTGTTGGGTTTCAACGGTGGTCAAAGAACGGTTTAACGGTTTAAACCCGATTTTAATATTTGTTTCATATTTATTAATCATATTAACAAATATACATGCGTTACAACAATACGAGTACGATATCTAAACAACCATAAACGTAAATAGCCGTATTTAAGTTTACCTCGGTTACGAATAACCGGTTGAGACACCGAGGAGTAAAGAACGATGCTAGGTGACACAACAAGATGAATCGAGAATTCCGGCGGCAACAAAGCGGCGGACGGCGGCAACAGCAGCGGCAGCTCCGGCGCAGCAGTGGAAACTGATCAGCAGCGACGGCCAGAGGGTGGCGGCAGCCGGAATCAGTGGCGGAGCAGGTGTCCGGCGGCGGTGGCGGCTAGGGTTTTGGAGTGGAGCTTGTGTGTTTATGATAAGATATTATGAGATAATATATTAAGTCTATATATAGGCACAAACTAGGTTTAGGTGTTAATTAAACCCGATGGACTTTGAGACCAATCACCACACTAAAAGTCTTATCCACCATTTAATCTTGTTTAATTGTGTCTGGCCTAGTTAACTAATTAAGTTGGCTTGAAGTTCGTTATCCTTCGTGTAACTCTCACGGCTCATAACCAGGTCGGCTCGCGTTAACTTGACCCGAATCGCTCCACATTTCCAACACCCATAACCCCCACCCAACCCCAACCCCAGTGGCGTCTTAGAGGGCTTGGAGGTGTGGGGAGCTTCCTCACAAAGGTGGTGTTTCTTGATGGTGATTGGTGAGCTTGGTCAATGATGGTGATTGGATATGGATTTTTTTTATTTTAACAATAATAATAATAATAATAATAATAATAATAATAATAATTGAGTAATGATTAGAATGAGGGTTATCCACGACACTCGTTTTTGTATAACCCCTTTATGATGATGTAGAGTCATATGACGCATAACGTCTCCATAGGGGGTATTCACTACACATAATCTTAAGTAGTTACAGGTTGAATTGTAAATCCGTTCACAAATGTGATAAATCCGATCAAAGATGTGAACGAAAAGGTTAAAAGGGCCACGGCCCACTATACTATTTGTTAAAAGCCCAATTTGTTTTGTTACTTAAAACCCTTAAGGCCCAACATTGATTATAAAAAGGTAATATTGCGTGGCATTTTCACCCCAAAGTCCCAATCTTAACTTACATATTTTTCATTAAACTTAATTTGAGATCTTTTGTTCAGTTAATCAAGAACACTCAATTGTGACGTGGTGCTATAAACCATGTTATATCGTTATAATTACTGGATCAATCTCACTATAAAAAAATTACATCCTTTGTTCAATTAATCAAGAAAACTCAATTCAAATATAGTTTTTTAATGGTCAAAATAAGTTCTAAACGTAAGACTTACATTTGAATCTAAAGAATCTCTTGTATCGTGTTGCTTAGAGTAAAAGTTTCGTCTCATTAGCCTCTACTTTATAAAATAACTTATATTCCCAGACTTTCACTTTTAAAATGGTTTCGTTTGTCGCGCAGCCTTTCAAAAAAAAACTATGAAAATTGTGAAGCCATACAATATGTTGAACCAAGGTAGACTTGATCCATTTTGCAAATCCAAATTGGTCAGAAACAGTCCTAAAATCCAGTTTGACCTGACCTAGAGGTTTGCCGATAAAACGGAAAAGCAAAAACCTTTCTTTTTATATAACTTTTTAATCAGTTTTACCTTTTTTTATAAGGCCAACTTAAATATAAAAAAAACAATAAAACAAAACAGACGAGTTAATAGTAAGACGCCCCGAACAAACAGAGAAGAAACAACTGAAATCAACTAAAAGACTACAATAGAGCATACAACAAAAGACCTATAAAGAAAAATTGATAAAATTAAACTTGCACCATATATCCCATATCATTCATCAATTTTACCTACAAATTGAACTATCACTAAAATTTTAAATCGTGTTTTGATCATTTTAAAATCATCTTCTGTTTATAAATTTATTAATAAAAAAACAAAGCAAAATGGTGTTTTCGTGTACCATTTAGTACGTACAACTTAATTTAACTAATTTAGTAACGTGGTCCAAAGCGTTCGATGACAATATTAATAAACAAAGGAAACCCACTTTCACTCACAAGTCCCAACACATGATCGATTATGTACACGAATTCTCGACATAGAAACACGAGGAAAATGAATTTGACTAGGAAGTCAAGCACTTGTTATCCGAGTACATGGCCTTCGTTGTGGGAATACTCTGGTAGTGCTTGGGTGAGATCGCAGTTGATATTACCACACTGCAAAGCATGGCCAGCCACAGCCCTAATCCGTTAACAATCATTGCCTCGTTACATCGTTTCAAAACTACTCCATTTGACTGCAAGAAAGTCAACTTCTCGAGAAGCCCGGTTTCAGCTGTTATTACACGTATAAAGACCAAGAAATACATGCCAAGGCAAAAAACGCATTCTGCTCATTCGCACCTCGCCTCTATGCCAAAAGCTTAGAAAACCCATCAACCACTACATCAAACAACAATAAAAGGATTAACGCATACTTTTGTATAACAAAATTCTAAAAGTTATTTTCCGAGTCTTTATACAAATAAATAATTATATATTTCTTAAATAATAGAAGCAATCATGGTGTTTGGTTTCATTAGTGGAGAGGGACCATTAATATCTTTAATAGTTGTGTGTTACTTTCTTCCAAAAAGCCTTCACTAATTATATATATATATATATATATATATATATATATATATATATATATATATATATATAAAAGAGTTCAAATAAAAAACAAGTGTTTTGTGAAAAGTGTGATAAAAGCTTTAAAATAAAACAAATCACCTAAATATGACACTATACAATGTAAATATGAAACAATACAATTATTTAGAAACTATCAATCTCAACCACTAGATCATAGATCCAAGGGCCTAGATCTATTCTTATTCTTCTCACAAAAATATTTTTTTTTACATTAATCCTACCATATATATATATATATATATAGGATTGATTTCTTTTGAGAACCGCTTTGAGTTTTAAGAACTCGAAAGAACTCAACGTAACAAAAAAAAATTGAATTTTTTTACACATGTGTAATACGTAAGTGTAAGTAATGTACAAAAAATTACGGTATTTTTTACACACTGAATCATTTGGAACATTTATGAATCTAAGGTGGACGCATACCCATTTCAACGTGTTTTGTGTCCGTGGAGATAAAATCTTGTTTTAAATGGACATCGTTATAAACTTGAGATGGACGTGTGAAACGAGTAAACCGAACTGGTCGTTTAAGCTTTATTATTTACATAATCATTGTATACAAAATTAATACAAACTAATGATTTTGAAAGTAAAAAAAAATGGGTTAAAATCGTGAAAACCAAACCCAGCCACACCCGGTAAAACCAGTTGACCCACCCACCAGGACGGTTTGGTTTGGTTTGGTTTGGTTTTGTGTCTGAAAATCATGGTTACCGATTTGGCACAGAATATTCGTGGAACAGTAGTGTGAAGATATATTATTATATCTATTTAAAAGAGATGTAAAACTGGAATGACCTGGGCTCCAAAAAGAGAAACAAAAGAAGACCCATCCAAGAATGCAAGCTGTAGAAATTGGCCACAACCCCTTGTGTCCCTTGAAACTTTGTCCAAATCCCAGATATCCCACTCGCCAATGCCACCCCTTGTAGCCACAAATGCACCCATTTCTTCTTCTTTCTTGAACCATCTATGCACCAATATTGCTGCATTAATTTCATCACCAAACTCATAAACTAACCCACCCTTGCCGAAAAGTATAAAATAAAGAAGTTAATCAGAATACAACTGAAAGGAATTATTGCAATCAAACTTAATAAAATCAAATCTTAGTAAAGATAATTATTAAGCCTAACTAATAGTATCTTCTAACAAAAAGCATACCTTCTCCACTTATGAGAATGAAACCAATCACCATTAACAAAGGATGCAAAACCTGTTGATTTAAACGGAACACCAGAAAAAATTCACTAGCAGATATGCAAAATCAGTAATTAAAAAAAAAAAACAACTTAGTGTATAACTAAAGGAGAGTTAACTGGCTACAGAGTAAATGAGGTCTTTGTGAGAGAGAGCTGTATGAGTGTGAGGGAGGAAGCTGGTGGTGAAGTAGAGAGCCCAAGTGAGGACCAGAATGGCAACCACAGTAGCAGAGACTCGGGCTAGTAACAGGAGAGAGTTAGCCGTAGCCATGGCTTAGCAGTGCCACCGACACACACCACTTCTTTTTAACTTTGATGTTGTCACATATGATTGTGTTAAATCCAAGGGACCGCATAACGCTGTATTGTTTTTGTTTTTAATTAAGACTATAGCTTTACAGTTTACATATTGCCATTAAATTATGTTAGCTTGATTTCCGTTAAATATATTTGAATAATAACTCTTTTAGAGGCATATACAAATTTGTTTTTGTTGAGCTTTCTGAATAATTTAATTTAAATTTTATACTTTTTAAATACTATAAGATTACGAAAAACAAAACTTACATTAGAGTGAGTTTCGTGCTAGTCGTTGTTACTTTTTACGTCGCGGAGTTTTTTTTCTTTTACCTTTTTTCGAACACTAATTATATTAAAAACAATACCGGGTTTAAATTGATGATAAAAACCTTCGTTTCTAGTATACTAGAAAGAATTTTATGGTGAATCCTTAATTTTTCGATACACACAATTTTTAATTAACATATTTAGTTATCTAATAATGTCTCTTTTAGTTGAACAACAAAATCTTCTTACTTGGTTGTAATCGTGTGTATTCAGTTTCTTTATACATATTAGATCGGTTACATTCTTTGTTATAATAATAATAATAATAATAATAATAATAATAATAATTCATAAATTAATTAACATCTTTAAATACTATTAAAGCAATACAGTGTGGACACATGGTATTCAACTAGCTGTCCACAGGTGCAATCCATTCATCAAACTACCATTTTCAGAAGCTCTAATATTGTGTCATGTGTCATATTGACCAAACACCAAAATACTTATTTAAACCTTAATATTTTCCATCAAAATCATTTTAATCTCTCTCTCTCTCTCTCGGCTTACTAACTCCACCATCCACCATCTTCTATATTCCGGTAATGTAGATCGGGATTAATCGTTTTCCGGCAAGGTTATATATTATACTCTAATGGCCAACAATGTTATTTGATTTTCCGGCAAGGTAATATCTTTTTCCGGTAAGGTTTTCCGATATGGTTTATTTTTATTTTAATTTTTATATGATTTTGTAATAATCTCTTTAGGTTGTATATCAAAATCCAAGATTTAATTGATATTTTGAAGTTTTTACGATTTTCCGGTAAGATTTTTGTTTTCCGTTTTTGTTTGTATTTAATCTCTATCTCCCTCTCCCTAACTCTCTCGGATTACTAACTCCACCATCCACCATCTTCTATATTCCGGTAATGTAGATCGAGATTAATTGTTTTCTGGTAAGTTTATATATTATATACTCTAATGGCCAACAATGTTATATGATTTTCCGGCAATGTTATATCTTTTTCCGGCAACATCATATTTTCTTCCGGTTATTGTAGATCTAACATTTTTATCTTTGTTTTCATTGTTAACTGATTTTTTTAAAATCAGTTTATGTTCTAAATAAAAAACGGCGATGAAGCTAATATTTCTACGTTTTTACGTTTTTCCGTTAAGTTTTTCCGTTCATGTGTTATACCTATAACAATGGTTGTTTTATATTTATTTGAAGTTTTATATTTTTCCTATTTTTTTCTTTCACATGTTGTTCTTCTAGGTTCTAAATAAAAAGTTTCATCCATGGACATTATCATTAGTATTTTCCGGTAAGGCCAATAATAAATTGTAAAATAAGTGGTTTAACATTCCATAACATGTAGCATTACCGCGATTAATTTTTTTTTATTTCTAAAACGATTACAATTTCGAATTTTAAATTCCAAATTTAATTTAAATTTGAAATTTGTAAATGGTAAGTCAATATTCCATAAAGTCTAAACTTACCATCATTACAATTTATTATTTTCTAAAACGATTTGATTTAAAAAGTTTAAATTTCCAAATTTAAGTTAAAGTTGATTTTTTTATTTAATTGTTGGTCAAACGTTTAAGTTGGTAAGTTAAACGATTTGATTTAAAAAGTTTAAATTTCCAAACGATTTGATTTAAAAAGTTTAAATTTCCAAATTTAAATTAAAGTTGATTTTTTAATTTAATTGCTGGTCAAACGTTTAAGTTGGTAAGTTAAACGATTTGATTTAAAAAGTTTAAATTTCCAAACGATTTGATTTAAAAAGTTTAAATTTCAAAATTTAAATTAAAGTTGATTTTTTAATTTAATTGCTGGTCAAACGTTTAAGTTGGTAAGTTAAACGATTTGATTTAAAAAGTTTAAATTTTCAAATTTAAATTAAAGTTGATTTTTTTATTTAATTGCTAGTCAAATGTTTAAGTTGGTAAGTTAAATGATTTGATTTAAAAAGTTTAATTTGATTTAAAAAGTTTAACTTTCCAAACAATTTGATTTAAAAAGTTTAAATTTCCAAATTTAAATTAAAGTTGATTTTTTTATTTAATTGCTGGTCAAACGTTTAACTTGGTAAGTTAAACGATTTGAATTAAAAATTTTAAATTTCCAAATTTAAATTAAAGTTGATTTTTTTATTTAATTGTTGGTCAAACATTTAAGTTGGTCAAAAATTTTTAAATTGTCTGGTCAAACATTAAAGTTGAATTTAACTTTTACTTGAACTTTTTAAATGGCTGATTAAACAAAGATTCATAATGTCTAAAATTACCATCACTAAAATTTGTTATTTCTAAAACGATGTAATTTAAAATTTATAAATTTCAAAATTTAAATTAAAGTTGAATTTTATGAATTACCGGGTAAATATTTCATAGCATGTAACATTACTACGATTAAAATTTATTATTTGTAATACGAATATTAATATTTAATTTTCTCATTTCAGGTTATGTTCCCAACTTGATATAGCTAATTTCATGGGTTGAAGATTTGTTGATAAGATATCTTATTTTTTGTTTAATACTGATGTATATTTTTGTTATTATTCATGTATTTATGTATTTTTCACAATTCATGTAATTTATTTGATTTTTATATAATCAATCATATATAGTTGTTGGTTTTGTCCATTTATGTCACACCTTGCCATGGGGGCCTGGGAGTTTTATGGACAAATTGGTACCATATGTAAGCAGCGGAATATTATTGATAAAGATAAGTGACAATATTTGTACTAAATATTTATGACAAGGTGTAACTACACAACTATCTCTTATCTTCTCTGACACTGCTGCAATCCGTGTTGGGTTTTACTAATCTCATTGGCATCTAATCTTCTTTGTTCTTACTCGACTTACGCCTCTATCATTAGTCATGCTCATTACAATTGTAACAACTCGGATTTTTCCAACTTATGTTACCCAACCCGCTTTTACGTTCGATAAATTTCACCAATAAAATATCGCGTTTATCGAATAAATATTATTTTATTATTAATTCTTATCATATTTATTTAATATTAATATATATATATATATATATATATATATATTTATATATATATATATGTATATATATAAATAACTTTCAAGGATATGCCATTTGTACCCTTATCTATACTTTCACCCTTAAATGTTTCCATATCTAATCTATAAGGACTATTTTGCAAAATCTGATATTTATAATCCAATAGGCAATAACCCAAGAAATCTGGTTAACCCGTTTGACCCAATTCCAACTCGAACCCATTAACCCTATCGCAAACCCGGTTTCAATTTAGGATTTCTTGGACCTTATTCCTTGTTGTATAATTGGTAATTGAATCATGGATCGTAAAACCATTCCATTTTCGGCCTGCCGACACCACTAATTTTGATTATATAGACTAAATCGTTTTAGTTTTCTAATTATACATGGCCGACACTCGAATGAATCTCGTTATATTTATAATCGATTATAAAAAATACAATTAAACTCACAATTAGCTGCATCTAACCCTCGCGAATCTTAACCCTAACCCCAATTGCATCAACCATCTCGTAAATCTCCGCTCGTGATACATCTTGGCCGCCGCTGTTGTTGAACTCGTTAACTCATCTCAGATCATCGTAAGAGGTAATTGAATACATGTTTTAAATCGCGTTTTGTTGCTGATCAAAAGCCCTAATGTTAATTGAATCAAAAGTTATCGGTTTGATCGATTGTTGGATCTAGGGCTCATGGTTTATATGTGATACGCAATTGTGTGTTTTTAGTTTAACTGATTCAGCTTTTAATCAACTAAACCCCTAGCCCAGTTGGCTAGGGGTGTGCCTTATCCTTGCGAGCCGACCACTAGCGCAGGTTCGAGTCCCGGCCAGGCCCTTTTTTAGAGAAACTTTTTATTTATTCATCTACTCATATTTCTAACATTAATTAATATTGTAAGCATATAAAAACTAATAATAAATTCGTATTTTATTGAAACCAACACTTTAACGCGTTGTTTTCTGAACTTTGGTTAAATCATGTATATACATTTATTAGTGGTTAAATTGATAAAGGTTTTTATTTAAAAAAAAGGTTTGGCTTTTGTTTAATAAATAATTACTTATTATTGTAATAAATAATAAATAAAACATTATTTTATTGAACCGAAACGTATAGTTGGCGTTTTTGGTATTTTCATAAAATTATAGAAGCTTTAATAAAGATTTTTGACAAATATATAAATACCTTAAATGTATTTTTTAACTTAAAATAATTATTTAAAACAAATATCTTTATATAATTTATCCAATGTCTTATAATTATTTACTTAAGTATTTTTAGGAAACTTTGTAACTAAAATAATATTATTTATGTGAAATCGTTGTTAAATAAAAGTAATAGAATGGATAATAAGGTCATATATCACTTTCTCAATAACACACCTGATCATAAATCCCGAACCTCTATCCAGTGTTAGCTTCGTTATTCTATCCATATTTATTTTCCGTAATTGTCGTTACATAGGATTTCTCGTCGATAATTGTGACAATCGTCAATTTCAGGTTAACTCCGTTAACTCAACTCCGTCAATTCAAACTTAAGATCACTAAATCTATAACGCACACTTCATTACATTTAAACTAGGGTTTAAATGACGCTTAACACTTACTACATGTGTAGTCTTTCGGGATTTGCACCGAAACGCAAACGAGTTGACGCAAACGATTGATAAATAAACGAAAAACTTCAAAACAGTAATTATGTGATAATTATGTGTTAGACTTATGTGTTACGTGATAACATGGTTATGAACATTAACTAAAGATGTAAACTAGTTAGTTAAGTTAGAAAAACAACAATTGAAAGTAGAGGGACTTGAGTGTAACTTGTATATTTATAAATATATCCTTAACAATCAACCCTAACTCATTATTATTAACCCTACAAGTCCGATCGGCCCCTCCCTCCCTTGCTCCTTGGCTGCCGTCCACTATACACACACCTACAACCCTAAATTCAAGCTTTTGATTGAAGAACTAGGTGCTAGGAAGGTATAATTGATCATCCTTTACATCCTTGTTACTTGATTTTGATGTTTAATGGGTTAATTGAAAATCCTAGCTTGACCGATTTCATGTATGTATAGTTAATATGATTTGTTGTTGATTGGATAATGATTTGATAACCAGATTGAATGTTGTTGCATGTTAATTGTTGTGTCTATGGTTTGAGTTCAAACAAAAACCCTAATCATGTATGTAATGGGTAATTGATGTGCATGGATGGTGTTTATGGAGTCTAGAGTGTTATATGAATGCATGATAGTTCATAGGTTGTTAATATATTGAGTTTGGATGCAAACAGCTTCTGGACAGAATGTGTATATGATGTTTAAGTGACTGTAACGAAGTGTAAACGTGAAAATTGGTTGAGATCATTGGTACTACAGTAAACTAGGTTGAGTCTAGTTTCTATAAAGTATAAACTTGTAATTTTTGGACAAGTAGAAGTTAACTTTTAAGATTTTACAAAAACGTTGTGCAAAGCTGAGCTGTTAGACCTGCTGTTAGTTTGTGTTGTAAATGTTATATCTCATGAACTACGAGACCAATTGGGTTGGTTCCACTTCTGGAAGTTGACTTATTGAGTTAGGAACCTAACCCAAGTGGTCTTGCATTTATTGGATTTTCCTTTTAACGGAAATTGCAAATAACATTCTGTTGCGCATGAATTTGACTGTTATGAGTTTGCTGTAATGATTTGATGATTGTGAGAAAACTATGTGGAATAAAAATATAATAAAATATGTTCTGGAAACCTAAGACATATGTGCTTCTGTGATGATTTTTGGTAAATTAATTGAAATGCTATGATTAGCGAAATAGTACAATCTTTCTAGTAGGATTTCTGTCTCGGTGAAACTAGCTGCTAAGTTGTGTAAAAATGCATGAAACATGATACTTGCTATATAATTGTTATATTTTGACCAAAATACCCTTGCGGGGAATAATTGCTAATTGATTGCCATGATTTGACCAAATTGCCCTCATGGGGAATAATGGCTAGTTAATTGTTATTTGTTGACCAAAATGCCCTTACGGAGAGTAATTTATAGTGAGGTACTTTATGAATATATGACACGTATATGATTGCTTACACATGTAATGTGTCACAAATACGCTGGTTAAAGTCACACACGATTCACAAACGAAACACGAAACATGTTATGTGCATAGGTATTATGTGCCGGGTCTAGAGACTCGATAATATTCCGACACTTAGAAAAATCTCTTTATTGTTTTAGAACGCTAGAGAGAGTTTTTCGGTGACGCGCATCTTGGTGATTTAATTTGGGAAATTCTTCGCAAACAGTGAGTTTCACTTTCCCCTCTTTAAACTGTTTTCAAACGCTTTTCACTTGGGGGAGATAACATACTCCACAACGCATTTAAGATTTAGTTATAAATTATATATCACTTGTAAAGGCTAAGTGGCAAACGAAACAATTGAAGTCCTACACATCGAACCGGTTAATATTTAGAATAGCGAGTCACTATTGAGTAGTACTACTGGGTTTGACAAACCCCACCCAACGCTAAACTCGACTGGAGGTCGAGCGGGTGTAATTTTGGCTAACACGTACCATGGTCTGGAGGACCTGGTGACAAGGCACTTAATAAACGAGTCAGCTTCGGTGTCGAACACTTAGTAATACTTGTTGTATAGACTAGCTACCTATCGATATATAATTGACATAACACTATCTGGTAACGCAAAACGCTGTAACGCTGAAACGCTGTAACGCTGTAACGCAAAACGCTGTAACGCTGTAACGCGAGTTCTCGCAGCTGTTGTTTCATGCTTGGAGCGTGACGTGGGTTACATGCGCTATACGAGAGCGAACGTTTCTGGACTGTTAAAAGACGGAACCGAGACTAAGGAGGAGATTGCCCGCATGACAGCGGCCAGGAAGGAAATGCAAGAGGCTAGTGATCAACAGATGAAGATTATGAGAAAGATGCAAGCCGAGATGATAGACTTGTAAGAGCAACTCCAAGTTGGAAGAACCCGAACCGAGATATCTTTAGAGCGTTGCGATGTCTTACAAATGCAAATTGCTCAGAACGCAGCCGAACCTGAGGCAGCGCCCGAAGAGGAACCCGAAGAAGATCCCGAAGAGGAGCCTGAGGAGGATCCCGAGGAAGATCCCGAGGAGGAACCCGAAGAGGAACCGGATGAAGAACCGGCTGAGCCAGAGGCACACTCAGAGGTGTCCCCAGACGATATGCAAATGTGCAAATTCTTGGATTGGAACTGGCTAACGCTATGAACTGAGAGGAGTTCAAAAACATGATGCGAGAGGAGTACTGTCCGAGAGAAGAGATTTCGAAGTTAGAGTCAGAATTCTGGTCACTGAAGATGGTGGGCTCAGAAATCGAAGCCTACACTACCCGTTCGCACGAGTTGGCTGTGATGTGTCCCCGGATGGTGGATCCGCCGAGCAAGAGGATCGAAATGTACATTGATGGGTTAGCACCGCAGATTCAGGGCATGGTGACGTCTTCCAGACCAGCCACGATACAACAAGCGATCCGTTTAGCTCACAAACTGACGGATCAGGCTGTGACCCAAGGTGCGTTACCACCTAGGGGTTCAACTACTAAAGCCCGTGACAACCCGAATAATGACAACCACAGCAACAGCAACCCGACCAGCGGAAAGAGGAAGTTTGACAACACCAGATCCTCGTCCTCGAACCTTCCACTGCAACAACACTATCGTAAGCCCGAATTCACTCGGAGCTTTAACAATCAAAGTCACAACAACAATAATAACGGTAGCGGGCAGGGTTCGAGCGGATATGCTGGGAAAAATCCGAAGTGCAATAGGTGCAACTATCATCATGTTGGCCAGTGTGACCGCGTCAAGTGTCAAAGATGCGGAAAGATGGGTCACCAAGCGAAAGAATGTAGAGGAGACCTTGCGGCAAAGGGTGCTCCTAAGCCACCTATGACGACGAAGGGATGTTTTGAGTGTGGGCAGGAAGGTCATTTCAGGAAAGATTGCCCCAAGCTGAAAGAGAACGACAACAACGGGGGTAATGGAAGTGGCAGTAGTGGTGGAAGCAATGGCAAGGGAAGAGCGTTTGTAATTGGGTCGGGTCAAGCCCGCAATGATCCGCACGTGGTGACTGGTAAGTTCCCTGTGAACGATTGTTTTGCTTCTGTATTGTTTGACACTGGAGCTGATAGGAGTTTTGTGTCGAAAGCCTTTAGCCAACTCTTAGACTTAACTCCAACTCCGTTAGATGCTAAGTTTCCTGTTGAATTAGCTGACAGTAAGACTATAGTAACGACTCATGTACTTGCGGGATGTAAGTTAAAACTGTCAGGTCATATTTTTGATATCGACCTTATTCCTTTTACGCTTAGTAGTTTCGATGTCGTTGTCGGCATGGACTGGTTGTCCAAGAACCGAGCCGAGATTATATGTCACGATAAGATAGTTCACATTACTACCCCTTCCGGCGAGATCATTTCGGTCCGAGGTGAGAGAAGCGGCATGACCACCAGCATCATTACCCTCATGAAGGCGTAGAAGTACCTACGAAAGGGTCATCCGGCAGTTTTGGCGCAGATAATTGAGAAACCCGCGGAGGAGAAACGAATTGGAGATATACCAGTTGTGCGAGACTTCCCGGAAGTTTTCCCGGAGGATTTGCCCGGACTCCCTCCTGTACGACAAGTCGAGTTCCAAATCGAGTTGACACCCGGTGCAGCACCCATAGCACGAGCCCCGTATCGGCTCGCACCGGCGGAACTTCAAGAGTTGTCCACTCAGCTGCAAGATTTGTTGGATAAGGGTTTTATCCGACCTAGCTCATCGCCGTGGGGAGCCCCTGTCTTGTTTGTCCGAAAGAAGGACAGGACTTTCCGCATGTGTATCGACTACCGGGAGTTGAACAAGGTGACGGTCAAGAACCGTTATCCTTTACCCCGAATTGATGATCTGTTTGACCAGCTTCAAGGATCGAGTTATTACTCGAAGATCGATCTGCGATCTGGTTACCATCAACTAGGAGTGCGCGAAGAAGATATTTCAAAGACGGCCTTCAGAACACGGTATGGTCACTACGAGTTTTCGGTTATGCCTTTTGGCTTAACCAACGCACCAGTCGTATTTATGGATCTCATGAACCGAGTATGCAAGGCGTACCTCGACAAGTTTGTGATTGTTTTCATTGATGATATTCTCGTCTACTCCAAGAACGAAGCTGACCACGAATAGCACTTAAGGGTAATTATGGAATTATTGAAGAAGGAACAACTATATACTAAACTCTCGAAGTGTGAATTTTGGCTTCCCGAGGTTCACTTTTTAGGGCATGTGATCAACGAGAATGGTATCCATGTCGATCCCGGTAAGGTAGAGGCCATCAAAAACTGGGAAGCACCTAAGACTCCGACTGAGGTGCGACAATTCCTAGGACTGGCCGGCTACTACCGGCGTTTCATCGAGGGATTTTCAAAGATTGCTCAACCTCTCACCGCTTTGACTCACAAAGGTACTAAGTACAATTGGGGTGATGCGCAAGAATCCGCTTTTCAACTATTGAAAACCAAACTCTGCAGCGCCCCTATTCTAGCCCTCCCCGAGGGAACGGAAAATTTCGAGGTACACTGTGACGCATCTATACAAGGTCTCGGTTGTGTGCTGATGCAACTCGAGAAGGTTATAGCCTACGCCTCTCGACAACTACGGGTTCACGAGAAGAACTACACGACCCACGATTTGGAACTTGGAGCTGTGGTGTTTGCTCTTAAGATATGGAGGCATTACTTGTACGGTACCAAGTTTACCATTTACACCGACCACAAGAGTCTCCAGCATATCTACGATCAGAAGGAGCTGAACATGCGACAGCGTCGTTGGGTCGAGCTGCTCAAAGATTATGATTGTGCCATCAAGTAACACCCTGGCAAGGCCAATGTGGTGGCCGACGCCCTCAGCAGAAAAGAAACAGATAAACCCAGACGGGTGAGAGCATTGCAACTCACGATTCATGCCAGCTTACCCGATCAGATTCGCGATGCGCAACTTGAAGCTTTGAAAGATGATAATCTTCCATCAGAACTCATGCGGGGCATGAGCAAGCAACTTGAAACCAGATCGGACGGGGTCCGATATTTTGAGAACCGGATTTGGGTTCCACGGTACGGAGAGTTGAGAACTCTAGTGATGGACGAAGCACATAAGTCCCGATATTCTATCCACCCTGGCTCAGATAACATGTATCATGATTTAAAGGCACTTTACTGGTGGCTGAACATGAAAGCCGACATTGCCACCTACGTGAGCAAATGTTTGACTTGTGCCAGAGTCAAAATAGAATACCAGAAACCATCTGATCTACTGCAACAACCGGAACTCCCAATGTGGAAATGGGAACACATCTCAATGGATTTTATTACGGGTTTACCTAAGACACCGACGGGATGCGATACCATCTGGGTGATCGTTGACCGGTTGACTAAGTCTGCACACTTCTTAGCGATTAGGGAATCGGACAAAATGGAAAGACTAACTCGTGTTTACATGAAAGAAGTGGTGTCTAGACACGGAGTGCCTGTCTCGATCATTTCCGATCGAGATTCTCGTTTCACTTCGCACTTTTGGAAGTCGCTGCAAAGCGCTAGGCACCCGTCTTGATATGAGCACAGCATACCATCCTCATACGGATGGGCAAAGTGAACGAACTATTCAGACCCTGGAGGATATGTTGCGTGCCTGTGTATTGGATTTCGGAAAAAGTTGGGAACCTCACTTACCTTTGGTAGAATTTTCGTATAATAACAGCTATCACGCAAGTATTAAGGCAGCGCCGTTTGAAGCGCTGTACGGACAGAAGTGTCGATCACCACTCTGCTGGGCAAAGGTGGGTGACAGCCAAATCACTGGTCCAGAACTGGTACTCGAAACTTCGGAAAAGATTGTTCAAATCAGAAATCGCATGGCAGCAGCACGAGATCGCCAAAAGAGTTACGCCGACAAGCGCCGAAAACCTCTCGAATTTCAAGTGAACGATCGAGTGTTACTCAAAGTCTCACCTTGGAAAGGTGTGGTTCGCTTTGGTAAGCGAAACAAACTCAACCCACGGTATGTTGGTCCGTACCGGATAACTGAGCGCGTTGGTCCGGTGGCGTACCGACTGGACCTACCAACGGAACTCGGTGGCGTACACAATGTATTCCACGTGTCCAATTTGAAGAAATGCCTATCTGATGAAACCCAAGTAGTCCCTTTGGAGGAACCGCAAGTTGATGAACAGTTACGTTTCATTGAGGAACAAGTCGAGGTTTTGGATTGGGAAACCAAAACGCTCAAGCACAACAAAATTCCAATCGTTAAGGTTCGTTGGAACTCGAGACGTGGACCGGAGTTCACGTGGGAACGCGAGGATCAAATGATGAAAAAGTATCCTCACCTTTTTGAAGGGCTAACCAAACACAAAAAACCGCGAAACCCGGCAAACCGTCATACATCACCGGAGGTATGAATTAAATTTCGGGACGAAATTTCTTTCTACTAGGGGATGATATGACAAACTGAAAATTTTTCTTACTTTTTCAGACACTCATCACGACTTGACTCAAATTTTCGGGACGAAAATTCTTTAACATGGGAATGATGTGACAATCGTCAATTTCAGGTTAACTCCGTTAACTCAACTCCGTCAATTCAAACTTAAGATCACTGAATCTATAACGCACACTTCATTACATTTAAACTAGGGTTTAAATAACGCTTAACACTTACTACATGTGTAGTCTTTCGGGATTTGCACCGAAACGCAAACGAGTTGACGCAAACGATTGATGAATAAACGAAAAACGTCAAAACAGTAATTATGTGATAATTATGTGTTAGACTTATGTGTTACGTGATAACATGGTTATGAACATTAACTCAAGATGTAAACTAGTTAGTTAAGTTAGAAAAACAACAATTGAAAGTAGAGGGACTTGAGTGTAACTTGTATATTTATAAATATATCCTTAACAATCAACCCTAACTCATTATTATTAACCCTACAAGTCCGATCGGCCCCTCCCTCCCATGCTCCTTGGCTGCCGTCCACTATACACACACCTACAACCCTAAATTCAAGCTTTTGATTGAAGAACTAGGTGCTAGGAAGGTATAATTGATCATCCTTTACATACTTGTTACTTGATTTTGATGTTTAATGGGTTAATTGAAAACCCTAGCTTGACCGATTTCATGTATGTATAGTTAATATGATTTGTTGTTGATTGGATAATGATTTGATAACTAGATTGAATGTTGTTGCATGTTAATTGTTGTGTCTATGGTTTGAGTTCAAACAAAAACCCTAATCATGTATGTAATGGGTAATTGATGTTCATGGATGGTGATTATGGAGTCTAGAGTGTTATATGAATGCATGATAGTTCATAGGTTGTTAATATATTGAGTTTGGATGCAAACAGCTTCTGGACAGAATGTGTATATGATGTTTAAGTGACTGTAACGAAGTGTAAACGTGAAAATTGGTTGAGATCATTGGTACTACAGTAAACTAGGTTGAGTCTAGTTTCTATAAAGTATAAACTTGTAATTTTTGGACAAGTAGAAGTTAACTTTTATGATTTTACAAAAACGTTGTGCAAAGCTGAGCTGTTAGACCTGCTGTTAGGTTGTGTTGTAAATGTTATATCTCATGAACTACGAGACCAATTGGGTTGGTTCCACTTCTGGAAGTTGACTTATTGAGTTAGGAACCTAACCCAAGTGGTCTTGCATTTATTGGATTTTCCTTTTAACGGAAATTGCAAATAACATTCTGTTGCGCATGAATTTGACTGTTATGAGTTTGCTGTAATGATTTAATGATTGTGAGAAGACTGTGTGGAATAAAAATATAATAAAATATGTTCTGGAAACCTAAGATATATTTGCTTCTGTGATGATTTTTGGTAAATTAATTGAAATTCTATGATCGGTGAAATAGTACAATATTTCTAGTAGGATTTCTGTCTCGGTGAAACTAGCTGCTGAGTTGTGTAAAAATGCATGAAACATGATACTTGCTATATAATTGTTATGTTTTGACCAAAATACCCTTGCGGGGAATAATTGCTAATTGATTGCCATGATTTGACCAAATTGCCCTCATGGGGAATAATGGCTAGTTAATTGTTATTTGTTGACCAAAATGCCCTTACGGGGAGTATTTGATAGTGAGGTACTTTATGAATATATGACACGTATATGATTGCTTACACATGTAATGTGTCACAAATACGCTGGTTAAAGTCACACACGATTCACAAACGAAACATGAAATATGTTATGTGCATAGGTATTATGTGCCGGGTCTAGAGACTCGATAATATTCCGACACTTAGAAAAATCTCTTTATTGTTTTAGAACGCTAGAGAGAGTTTTTCGGTGACGCGAATCTTGGTGATTTAATTTGGGAAATTCTTCGCAAACAGTGAGTTTCACTTTCCCCTCTTTAAAATGTTTTCAAACGCTTTTAACTTGGGGGAGATAACATACTCCACAACGCATTTAAGATTTTGTTATAAATTATATATCACTTGTAAAGGCTAAGTGGCAAACGAAACAATTGAAGTCCTACACATCGAACCGGTTAATATTTAGAATAGCGAGTCACTGTTGAGTAGTACTACTGGGTTTGACAAACCCCACCCAACGCTAAACTCGACTGGAGGTCGAGCGGGTGTAATTTTGGCTAACACGTACCATGGTCTGGAGGACCTGGTGACAAGGCACTTAATAAACGAGTCAGCTTCGGTGTCGAACACTTAGTAATACTTGTTGTATAGACTAACTACCTATCGATATATAATTGACATAACACTATCTGGTAACGCAAAACGCTGTAACGCTGAAACGCTGTAACGCTGTAACGCAAAACGCTGTAACGCAAAACGCTGAATGCAAACGCTAAACGATTTATTTTTATATAACTTGTGAACTCACCAACCTTGTGTTGACACTTTTAGTATGTTATTCTCAGGTAGCCGAGGCGGGTGCGCGGTTTAGGAACATGCATTGCTTGATAAACTTTTAACTATGCAAACTTACTTTTAACTGTTATCATTGGTTTTAAATCGTCCTGCGTGACGTAACATTGTTTCTATGGTTTTACGCTTCCGCACTTATTTTCATTTAAACGTTTTTATGGTTTGATTATAACTGATGATTTCGATCCTGTTAGTTCACACCCTCTGACGGTAAAACTCCGTTAGTGGATTTTGAGGGTGTGACAATAATTTCCGAAGGGCGTGACTCTTGTATACTACCGTTCTTACCGCATTCGTTTATCTTTTGCTTATTGCTAAGGTGAGTACCACATTCCCCTCTTTTTACTTGTTTTCATATTATTTTGGGGACATATGCGTAAAACTTATATTTCTCATATATTCTTATACTCAAAACTGCAAGTATTGTCTTATGTGTTAACAACTTATACCTTACTTGTTTTTGTGCTTACATGCTTTACGTGAACCGCATTCGGAGAGGTCCAACATAATCTCAGAATAGTATGATCATACGCCAGTCGTTATAGCCTTTGTGCTTCTCGACATCTCAGTTATACTTGCTCATTTGGTTAATTTGTTATTCTCATATGACTTTTTGCAGCTACGTATTTTGTTATATACACTATATGTACAACTTAACTGGTGTGTTGCTCACTCAACATGTGTTGTTGACAAAATTCCATTTTATTCGCATATGCAAGTTATCATAGAAATTTAATGCAGGTTGGTGGAGACTTAGTGAAGAATTTAAGTTAGGAAAGATACAATCAAGAGTTAAACTTGTAATTGTTGTTTGTTTAATAAGTTGTATTTTGTATTTGACTTATTTGATTTATTAAATCGAAATAAATAGATATTGTCATTTAAATAATGTTGCATGATAGTAACCTTTGAAAAGCTGTGAGCAATCAGTTCGCCCCTGCATTTCCGCCGTAGGTTGGGGTGTGACAGATTGGTATCAGAGCCGAAGGTTTAAGATAGGTCTTTAGTGGTGCCTTAGTAACATGCTTAGGAGCCCCATACGTGCTTATTTGTTTATCTGATGTGTTTTATATGATTGTTTACCGCTTATGTAATTACTTGCTAGATTAAGTACTTATTTAACTGTTTATTTAATTGTTTATTTTATTTGTCATACACACACACACACACACACAACTCCGAAGCTATGCTTTACTCTCAAAATATTATATTACTCGGAGACCATGTCTCATCCTCAAAATATTTTTATAACTCTGAGGCTACGCCTCAACCTCAAAATATTTCTATTTAATTTTATAAATTCGTTTTTTTTATTATCGGAAATTTTCTTGAGAATTTCATAGCTTTGTTTTTGCTTATACTTTAAGCGTTCAACGTAACCGGCTGAACGGTTACACCCTTTATTGCGTTTTATTGTTTTTTTTAAATGTCTTGTCGGGTGTAAAACCCATGGGATGCCATGGACACACCAACTATGCATTTGCACAATTCGTTATACTTGCGATATTTTGTTGGAAAATTATCATCCGTTATGATACACAAGGTTTTTCAACTACTTATGTTTGAGTTCGTTTATTCGTTATTTAGTTTGGTCGGTTAAATCACCATGTAACGCTCATGGGCTGACAAACTTAATTGATTCATTGAATACGTTAATTAAGTTGGGCCATTCAAATTGCTATGTAACGCTCATGGGAAGCCAACTTACACGTTTGTTTTGGTTTTGGTATGTTAAAAAGTTGGGGAAACAAAATGCCATGGAGAGCTCATGGGAAACCCAACACATCGAAGAACATTCGTTATTTGTTTATTTGTTTGTTTTTTGATTTCATACAAAATGATTTATGACTTGATTTAATTACTCAATTATTTTATTATTCAATTATGCAATTTATCAATTCCTTACTTACTAAATCATTTTTGAATCAAGATCTATTGATTCGATCTATTCATATACTCAACATTTTTATTCTCCTGATCGGATACAAATTCTCCATTTATTAAAACCCGGTTATCATAAGCCAATCAAAACAATTTACACTCTATCGATTTTCACATATTCATCTGATCACGTAATTATAATATCAATACCTCAAGTGATTTAAGTAATATAACACAATTTAATACTCATGATATCATATACATAAACCATTAAACATATTTTAAGCATTCAACCTCAAATTCTAATTCGTTAAAAACATATTAAACTTTGATAAAACTTTTCTCTCATAAAATCAACTTTTCTCTCATTAAACTTTCTAACTTATTCTTAAGTTATAAATAAAAATCAACATAACATATCTAAGTTTCGTTTTACACAATAACTCATATGAAATCTAAACAATTATCCAATTTTCTCATTAAATCACATCTTTATTAATCATAGAATGTTTTTTTTTTCCAACATTAGACAACATCAATTATTTATTCTCTATAACCGCCTCATGACCACATGTTTAGTCAAGGAGATAGCTCCTGCGATCTCTAAAATATAAACTCAATTTCTAATACGTAAATACAATCAACTAAATCTTGTTCATTAAACTAAACTGTTGGTAATTTTGATCCATTTACCCCTACTCATTCTTATGACAATAATAATAACAAACGCAAGTCTAAACATAAACTATGTACCATTAATAAAATTAGCAACCAATCTCAACAAAATCATAGCGTCTCAACCAAGAAACTTTACGTCAAAATCCACTCGTTACGCTTCACTTGCCACTATCACTATTCAATTTAACCCTCATATCATTGTGTACCCCATGTAATCGTTCGATTATCTTGTTAATACTTGCCACGTACCACAAGACGTTCCACAACTGTCTATGCCACCAAATTCTAAAGCCTATGCTACGATGTTTCTCCAATTTCATACCTTTCTACCTATAATTACTAACTATGGAAGTCTTAATCACCTACGCCATGTGTGTTCTCGATCCAATCGTATTCAACAAGCTCAAAATTTCCAAACTTTTTTTTATTAAACCCTACTTTGCAACCTAATCAAAATATTTCAATTCAATCAACTTCAATGATTCAAATTTTTATAGATCTAATTAATCAATTTATGTTAAAACAGATAAATCAAATCAATCATAACTAAGTTTATCAAAGAAGATGCTTTTGTCATTTTATCTAAACATATTTTATCTTTCACGGTCGTTCATTATAACAAATATTTATTTAATCTTTGAATTTGAATTTTTTTATTCTAATAGCTTATTGATTTTAAGTGATTATGCTCATACAATAAAATATATCTTTTTAAAATACAACTTTCTATAATACTGTACTCCTAGTTTATTTCCTGACCTCTCATTTAATAACTATTTACGCAATGTACCCCCTCATCTTATAAACTTTTACTTTTAACCCTCATGACGCAATTCCTCACTTCTTAAGACAACATTATTATTTTCACATAATTAAACATTTTACTATTCTTATGATTCCTCAGTTTATCCTTCATCTAATAAATCATCATTTTTGGTCCCTATAGAATGTCTTCTCTAAGAAATCATCGTCGTCCTCGACATCTATCGTCTGATTTTCATGACCACCGTGCGGCCGCCTTTATCGCCGAGGAGTTAATTGCCGCGATTCCCAGAATAGTAACTCAAATTCAAAACATCAATGCAACTGACTCAACTTTTCCCACAAATTCCTCTGCTAGTGACTACAAACCATTCACCTCTACTCATCCTCACAACAAGAAACGTAAGAACCTTGCTGCAACAAATCCTACCCACACACAAGTCTCCTCAAACAAGAAACCTTACCTCGGTCCTTTTCCGTCATGCTCCATTTGTAACCGTCATCACTCGGTTAAATCCCTATGCCGTTGCTGCATCTAATGTAATTGTTATGGCACACTTTCCGTTTCCCACCTACTGCACAAGTTGTTCCGCAACAACCTACCCCTCATACTCAACCTAATGTTCCTAATACCATTGCTTGCTACCATTGTAAGGACCCAAATCACCTCCATAATGCGTTCCCTCAACTTACCCAAGCCCATCAAGCCCAATCTATGACTACACCATACTACTTGACCCATGCTTACCAAGCTCAAATCTATCAACCTCATGTCCCTCAATCTCCTCTCATCAATTAAGGCCAACCTTACTTAACCCAACACTACCAGACCCCACAATCGCAAGCTCAAGTTTAGTAGACATACTTTCACCAACACAACCTTCTTGCTAACTGTTCAAGCTCACGTTATTCAAGCTATCCCAAATCAATCTACCTCAACTGCTCCTACTCCCGCAACTCCTCATGGTGCCTCAAGTCACGCCAATTAAGCTACTCAACGATCATGAAGATCTTTTTCGTTCCCTTTATCTGTCTTACCTTATTTTGTCTTTATCTTAATTACATATTGTAACGCCTATTTATGGCTCTGAATTGTTTTTGAACTATTAATCTTATATTTTATGAATAAAATCTCTTTCGTTTAATAGATTGTTTGTTAAAGCCTACTTCTATCTTATTTATTACCTTCATAAACCTTAACTACTTATAAGCTACCCCATTCTTGAACTTTAAATACTTATATCTTTACAAGTCGTCTTAAAATTTCTTTACTTTACTAAAACTCACTGCAACTTTTGAAACTATTTTTTTTATACATTGGTGACTTTCTAGTGTTCTAACTTAAAACTTCTAAAAACTTTTGTTTCCTCAAAAAATCATGTTTTAATCAAACGTTTTGTAAATCCACACGATGGGACGAATCATGTGGACCATCCGACGATAACAATAATTATTGTCCGGAACATAATTATCGAAGTCCTCGCATGGAAATCATGAAGCGTAAAGTTGTGTGTCATAATATAGAATTGAAAGTAGTTGAGATAACAGTACAAATGTAGAAATGATAAGGACATGGTGGATACGCCGCTGGTACATCCTATATATAAGTGCCCTTATCGGATTTTCATTTGGAGCGTTGTTTTAACTACTCAAAGTTCTGTGTCATGATAAATTTTTAAGTTTTATTTTAAAATTTTCTTTTCCTCAAACTTTATTGGTTTTTGTTATAATTTTCTTTAATTTCGGGACGAAATTCCTTAAAGTATGGGAGACTGTAACAACTCGGATTTTTCCAACTTATGTTACCCAACCCGCTTTTACGTTCGATAAATTTCACCAATAAAATATCGCGTTTATCGAATAAATATTATTTTATTATTAATTCTTATCATATTTATTTAATATTAATATACATATATATATATAACTTTCAAGGATATGCCTTTTGTACCCTTATCTATACTTTCACCCCTAAATGTTTCCATATCTAATCTACAAGGACTATTTTGCAAAATCTGATATTTATAATCCAATAGGCAATAACCCAAGAAATCTGGTTAACCCGTTTGACCCAATTCCAACACGAACCCATTAACCCTATCGCAAACCCAGTTTCAATTTAGGATTTCTTCGACCTTAATCCTTGTTGTATAATTGGTAATTGAATCATGGATCGTAAAACCATTCCATTTTCGGCCTGCCGATACCACTAATTTTGGTTATATCGACTAAATCGTATTAGTTTTCTAATTATAAATGGCCGACACTCGAATGAATCTCGTTATATTTATAATCTATTATAAAAAATACAATTAAACTCACAATTAGCTGCATCTAACCCTCGCGAATCTTAACCCTAACCCCAATTGCATCAACCATCTCGTAAATCTCCGTTCGTGATACATCTTGGCCGCCACTGTTGTTGAACTCGTTAACTCATCTCAGATCATCGTAAGAGGTAATTGAATACATGTTTTAAATCGCGTTTTGTTGCTGATCAAAAGCCCTAATGTTAATTGAATCAAAAGTTATCGGTTTGATCGATTGTTGGATCTAGGGCTCATGGTTATATGTGATACGCAATTGTGTGTTTTTAGTTTAACTAATTCAGCTTTTAATCAACTAAACCCCAAGCCCAGTTGGCTAGGGGTGTGCCTTATCCTTGCGAGCTGACCACATGCGCAGGTTCGAGTCCCGGCCAGGCCCTTTTTTAGGAAACTTTTTATTTATTCCTCTACTCATATTTCTAAAGTTAATTAACATTGTAAGCATATAAAAACTAATAATAAATTCGTATTTTATTGAAACCAACACTTTAACACGTTGTTTTCCGAACTTTGGTTAAATCATGTATATACATTTATTAGTGGTTAAATTGATAAAGGTTTTTATTTAAAAAAAAAGGTCTGGCTTTTGTTTAATAAATAATTAATTATTATTGTAATAAATAATAAATAAAACTTTATTTTATTGAACCGACACGTATAGTTGGCGTTTTTGGTATTTTCATAAAATTATAGAAGCTTTAATAAATATTTTTGACACATATATAAATACCTTAAATATATTTTTTAGCTTAAAATAATTATTTAAAACAAATATCTTTATATAATTTATCCAATGTCTTATAATTATTTACTTAAGTATTTTTAGGAAACTTTGTAACTAAAATAATATTATTTATGTGAAATCGTTGTTAAATAAAAGTAATAGAATTGATAATAAGGTCATATATCACTTTCTCAATAACACACCCGATCATAAATCCCGAACCTCTATCCAGTGTTAGCTTCGTTATTCTATCCATATTTATTTTCCGTGATTGTCGTTACATAGGATTTCTCGTCGATAATTTCCGAAGGGAGTGACTCTTGTATACTACCGTTCTTACCGCATTCGTTTATCTTTTGCTTATTGCTAAGGTGAGTACCACATTCCCCTCTTTTTACTCGTTTTATATTGTTTTGGGGACATATGCGTAAAACTTATATTTCTCATATATTCTTATACTCAAAACTGCAACTATTGTCTTATGTGTTAACAACTTATGCCTTACTTGTTTATGTGCTTACATGCTTTACGTGAACCGCATTCGGAGAGGTCCAACATAATCTCAGAATAGTATGATCATACGCCAGTCGTTATAGCCTTTGTGCTTCTCGACATCTCAGTTATACTTGCTCATTTGTTTAATTTGTTATTCTCATATGACTTGTTGTAGCTACGTATTTTGTTATATATACTATATGTACAACTTAACTGGTGTGTTGCTCACTCAACATGTGTTGTTGGCAAAATTCCATTTTATTCGCATATGCAGGTTATCATAGAAATTTAATGCAGGTTGGTGGAGACTTAGTGAATAATTTAAGTTAGGAAAGATACAATCAAGAGTTAAACTTGTAATTGTTGTTTGTTTAATAAGTTGTATTTTGTATTTGACTTATTTGATTTATTAAATCGAAATAAATAGATATTGTCATTTTAATAATGTTGCATGATAGTAACCTTTGAAAAGCTGTGAGCAATCAGTTCGCCCTGCATTTCCGCCGTAGGTTGGGTGTGACAACAATGCTAATCCAAATCACTATCCACAAGGTACCTGAATACATACTAAAAAGTGTCAACTAAAAAGTTGGTGAGTTCGTGAGTTTAGCTCACATACACATAAAACAGTTCATTTATAAAAGGGCGCAAGTTTGCGTGTATGTAAGTATAAAGCATGGTGCACATTAATCAAGTCCACAATCAAACCTGCAACTAGCATAAGTATCCCCAACTCATACTAGAAGTTAAACCATCCCGGACTATAACCCTGCTAAAAGCAATAATCAAACACGTAGGTTATATGCCGCAACGATCCGCATATCTCAGTGTGGTTTACCCAACATAGGGTCACTGTGCGTGGGGGTCTCCCAAATAGTACTACCCATACAAGCCTCCGGCCCATTCCCTTGGGCTAATGATTGTGTAAGAGTTGGGACAAAATTTAGCAGTAAAACACTTCTTGATAAATATCACACCATAAGTAAAACCAGCATGTATCCAGCCCAAAAAGTTTAAGTAAAAAGGGTAGTACGAAACTCACCTCAGTCCATATGCAATATGTGTAAATGAAAGACAATCTTTGAGCTTGCAACTACGCTAAGAACCACCAAGTACGCCTAGTATATATATAACAATAAGCAATTTGACAACAATGTAATATTTGTTATTGGTTTTGTCGTTCGATTGAGCTCTTCGGTATGTTTAAATGTTACGACTTACTTGTTGAAGTTCAATCGCTAAGTTGGTTTTCCCATCTTAATTTATAATAGGTAAACGCTTCATTGAACTAGTATCACTTCTAATAGCTTTTCCTAGTATTATGTGTTAGTCAACTCTAAGTGTTGATCAACGTATTAAATCCTAAACAAATAAAGTTTTCTAAATTGACGACAATGTCAGTTATTACCGGTATTGTCGGTTTTAAGCTAAACAACTTATAATTATGCTTTAGTAAGCCAACCCTTTTATCTTATGACTCCACACTTATTAGCGGCATATAATATGAAAATATATACTAATATAAGTTCTCGAGATTCCACAAGTTTGAATTGTATAGTGTTGGTCCCCATACTTCGTTTAAATGGCAAAACGTAAGAGTTTAATGGAAACTTAACCAGTTGTTACCAAAATAATTAAAAATATAAGTTATATAATAGCGATCTTGCTGAATTATTATAAAAGGTTTCTGTTTTTATAATTTATAAAACTCTTTGTTCGGTTTGTGTCGGTTTACGAGTTGAATTTCCGTTTCTTGCGAAATAAGGCAATCTAAGTTAAATAAATATTTATAAATAAAAATATATATGTAAATGTTTGCAAGAAAACATTAGTTTATATATTTGGACTTTCCAGCATCTATTTTGTGATTCGAAACACAAATACCATGTAAGCACGTATCATTTAGTTTTCACAATACTTGTTAATATTTTAATGATGGGAAGCCTTCAAATGATATATTCATAGTTATAATAAGTTGTACTAAGTTTTAGTCTAAAATCCATAGTTTAAAACAGTGTTCGGTTCTAAATCGGTTAATCGTTTGGTTAAAATTTATGGTTAAGTAATTACGTTTTATTTAAATTGTTTTAAATAAACCATTTTCTAATTAATATTTTCTGTAAAAATAATATTTTATATACTAGTATTATTTAGAATAATTATGTGACAAATGATATCGGTAACGTGATAAAAGCTTTTACCTTGAATGTTTTTATAAAACGAGTCTATGGTACCTCACTTTATTCCTATAAAATATCTAAGTTTTATAAACCAACATAATATTTAACTTATTAATATTATGAATAATGCCAAGTAGTAACAATGTAAGTAACATCTCATCTAGCATGTAGGCGCGTTATAATAACATGTTTAGCATGTAGACCCGTTCATAAGAGGGTATAAAAGTTGTTCACGTATGTGAGTACCCCTTGATAAATCAAACAGACTTGGTGAGTTGTGGAGATTGAATGCGATTTTATTAGTAACGATTATAACAACTTATATTGTCCCGAATTATGTATGTGGATGATTAACGGTATCGGTTCGTCATATCTACGAAAGAAGCCACACTCAAGTTCCCAACTCATCAGCTTGTAGGTAAATGTTAACTAATACATACTCTCATGTATAACACACTTCTAGAAATAACATAGTCATACTCAGTTTAACCCATATATAATAACCCATCTTTATCTTAGTGTTTAAAATGAATAAATAAGAAAGTATCTGATTTTAGCAATTAATCAATCAAGCTAAGCAAATATTCAGTTTCATGCAACTAGGTAAACAACCTGGTTAACTAATCTACGCATGTCATGTTTTATGGTTTGTCGGGTTTATGTTATTATTGATTTATTTTAATGAGAGCTCAACCGGACAATCAACGAATAAATAAGCTGGTTGGGTTTGAAATGAGTGAAATTCAACGACTTGTTTTATACCTCACTTGCATTGGGTATTCAAGGACAGAACCCGCAATGAGCTTGACCGAACTTGAACCCTCTAATGTTCGTCATTGTCGCCGCCCGTTGTTGCTAGATGATATGACTCGTTTGAACTTGCTGCTACTGTTGGACATCTTGCTGGATAACCAAGACTTCGCCGGAAAAACGGGATTCGTCGGAAGTCCATCAAATCGCCGGAGATAACACCTGCAGCCCCTGATCTTTATGGGAACTTTTGCCCGTCCTTGTCTGAGTTTGTTAGAGTATCTACTGCAACTTTGTGACCAGCCTTATTGATGTGCAGCAGCGGAACCCTAGCCCCGTCACCGTTTTCTCGGTAAAACCACCGTCCATAAATGTAGTCATGGAGCATGAGGGAGGATAATGGTCAGGAACGTTGTAGACGCGAGCTACGCCATCACACTCGCCGGAACTACCCGCTCTTGGTATGTTGCTACTTCCGCCGTTACGAGAACTTGCTAGAGATAGTCGACTCTCTGTCTCACACACATGTTTGACAACAGGGAACTACAGGGGTGCTTCTACGATCCGATTTGAAGACCTATCTTTGGTGTGAAATGAATCAATTGCTTTATGTTCTTGATGGATACTTGGCATTAGTGGCAGAGTTCAAAGAGAGACTTGGGAGTTCGTTTGTGGTAGGGAGGATGAATGTGTGTGTGACACTGAAAGATACAATGCTTTTAACAAAAGATTGACATATTTTTGGATTGGTGGGTTTGTGTGGTCAAATAGGAGGAATTGCATGTCTTGGTTTATCACAACCCCCAATCCGTTAATTTGTATTTAGTTAATTTAAACTTGTATTTTCCTTTAGTATTAAATAAAAATCTGGATTTTTATTATAATAAGGGTTCTAGGATGTTGGCATATAGACAGTGTATGAACCAATAGAATCCTTTAACACTCCACTCTATCGTGTCAGCATTTTTCTTTTTATAGTTTCTTTCATGATACGTATAATTAATATTCATATGTAAAATCCAGACCAAAGTGAGTAATTATATAATACTTTAATCATCCTAACATTAATATTGCGGTCTTAGACCGTGTACACAAACTAAGGCGTTCACTCTAAATGTTTCGCCAACAAGTTTTATCATTTACTATTACCGTCTAATATAGGTAATTATTTACCAATTACATATCATTTAATATATTTTCATACATGTGTAGCCCGTGTTAGATGTTGGTGCAGGTGTACCGCCTATGTAGACTAACTTATGGGTCTTAAACTACACATATTATACCTCATGCAATTTATCAAGTGGCACACATATCACATTCATACACACATGTTCACATAATCAGTTTTTAAGTGCTTACACTGCGTTCTTAATCTCGCATTACACTGGGTGTTATTAATATTCCCACTAACAACTTATATTTCTTTAAGACAAATAATAATGGCACTTAATAAAATTTTAGTTTTCATAAGTGATCATAAATGATATTTGCACAAACGTTTGTCGCATAAAATTACTAACTTGTTAATCTCATACGTTGTACACATATGGCCACAACCATGTACTCTATCTTAACTATTGTTATTAATCAATTATATATTTCCTTCAATATTTTGTCACCTTATGGTATTTTATTATTACTCCGCATGTTAAACTAGAAAGGTTTATCGATGCCTCATGTGTCGTACATGTTCGCTTTACTTTACGAAGTAATTATTGTAATTGTTTTAACTTATTACATTAAAATTATCCTTGTGATTATTTTTTATTAGAGAACTTTGCTCATCTCGAAAGCCCGTACATGTTGATTGTTAGAAAAAAAAGGCCCTAAAATCAGGGTTGTTACAATTTAATATATTTTAATCAGAACCGATGTATTAAAGAAAATTTTATTTTTGTATCTTATATTTATCTATTTATTAATGATAATCTCTATAATTTATAATAATTATTATAATTTTAGTAATTTTGTTATTATTAATTAATTACCTTTTCTAATTAGTTGTTACATCTTATTTTGACAAAAATAATAACATTTACACCTTACCAATTTTATATTTCAATATATTTGAATTAAAACATTATTATGTTATTATATTGTAAGATACATTATATTTTCTATATATAACCAATTACGTTATATATGGAAAACCCAATAAATAAGTTATAAAGTTTTCATGATTTTAATTACAAGATATTTAAACTTATTTTAAATTCGGAAAATGACAAATCTATAAACAAATATTTAAAGGTTTAATTTAATACACTCAAATTGACAAATCTTTACATAACTTTTTGAAGTTTTCAAATTAACCAATTTAATTTTCATTTTTGTAATTATTTCTAAATTAATTTGTCATATTAGTAAAATTAAAACCGATTTGATTTTAATTTTTGTGATTTGGCATTAACTAGAATAAGTTATCATTTTAATATTTAAAAAACTGATTGTCAAACTAAAAATATTTACCATCATTGTAATTTAATCTTACTTTAATTTATGTGAATATTAATTATTATTATTATTATTATTAACTAATACTAAAATAATAACCGCGTTATTTTAGAACAAAATATATAAATTGACATAATTTCTAATAATTAATACTTAATATATCATAAATTAAATAACCGTTTTATCATCACTTATAAATATTATTCGGCACATATGATTTAGTGAATATTATTAAAAATGACAACTTTTCATAAAATATTAATGTCACTTTCTATTTCAAAAATTAAATTAATCACATATTAATTTCTTATTGTTATTATTTATAGTAGATTTAATTGATTATGAGATTCCATACCCGAAACATAAGTTTTTTTTATATTCACCAGTTTAAATTTTGTTATGTATGTTCAATATTTTTTTTTGAATTTGTGTTCACAAAATATTAATGTCATTAAATTTCTCAATAATATATAATAAACACGTATTATATTTTTATCCATTTTAACTAAAAAGTTTTTTAAACATAATATAAATCTTCTAATTATAACATACAAACAATTTGATAGTCTAAGTCTTCATAATGTTTTCAAAAAATATTAAAAATATTTGATAATTTATTTCCCATATGTTTATATTTTGTTTTCATTGATTTTGCATCATATTTTTTCATCTTTAATTATTTTCAAAGTCAACATAAAATTTTTTAATCTTTCTAAAGTTATTTGAAAATTCATTTATTGTAAAATGTTTTCAAGTTTTCCAATTCTAACAAAATATTAATGTCAGTGATCATTTAAAAGTTTGTTGCAAGATTGGTCAAAAATCAAACAAAATTTCATAATTTTTTAAAGTTGACTAATTTCATTTTTTTTATATTTTGTAACTATTTTGAAAATATTTCAAAGCAGGTTGTTTTAGAAGAGTATAAAATTTGTTAGGTATAAAATGACGGCCAAAAAAGGTTTTTATATTTCAATATATTTAGTGACAAGTTATTTCACTCGCGTGTCACGCGGGCCTATACCCTAGTTTATCTATCATAACATAAAGGGTATAAATAATAACACGAACTGTAGAGATGACGTCTGAGCTTTGAGTAAATAACACCTTTAGGTGCTAAGGTTTTAAAATTACAAGTTTTAATTTTAAGCTTTCAATTTTGTAAGTTTGGTATTAACATTAACTTTTGTTAACCTTTCTTATAAATTCTAATAAACCAATTATTTCTATATGTTAAATGAGAACTTTGGTAACGTAAGCCTACTAATGGTCAAAGTGGCGGACAAATAGTGAGTCACGTCACCTTAATTTTTTTTAGATACCGTAACGAACGTAACCACAACCAACTAGATTGGTGTCGATTCACCACTGCAATGCTCGGGCGTCGACTCACCAACACAATGTCTAGAACCGGCGCTGCTCGAGTTTTACTAACGCCTGAGTTTTTCCAACTTTTTTGTTTTAGTTTCGGTACTGTAACAAATGTAACCGAAACCGGCCGAATCTATGTTGACTCACCACCGCACAGCTCGGGTTTACCAACACTCGTTTTACCGACTCAATGCCACAAAGCCTGAGAGTGGCAACACTAGGGTTTTACCAACACCCTGGTTTTAATGACTGAATAAATGTCGTTTTAAATATTTTATTTTTTTATATTTTTATTTGTTGAAAATGAGGTTTTCAGCTATTGAGTTTTACCACCTTAATATAAATAAGAAGGTAAGTTCTTATCCCACATCAATTACAAAATTTGTAAGCTCTTTATAAGGAAAATAGCTCACATTATAATATTCTTATATGACACTCTTAGTGGTGTTTGCGACGGTGCGAATCACCCGACGACCTCAGGCGAAATTCGATGGCCGCAATGTGGTGCTTTGATGGCACATTTTTCTCTTTGCACTTTTGCACGCTCGCATCACCGCGATCTGCTTGAGAGACACGTTAGTAGTTTTGGTGGTCGCGCTACACGATGGACAAATACACATGTGGTTGCGCTACGCAACGGACAAATACACAACTCGTCTCAATACGCCATGTGGCATAGCTAGGGCTGACTCGACAACCCTATATGGTCATCGCATTACGTTATGACTCTTCTTTTAGACCATCGCGATACGCAGCCGACCTTGAAATCAGCTATAAAAGGGGGCTAATTTAGTCTTCACTTTTCGTCCAAATTCCCACATCTTCTCACTCTCTAATATATTATAAGAGTGTTGGTATAACTCCTCGAATAGTCGTAGCAATCCGATCGAAAGAAGCTCTGTACACGGATCCAAAAGCTATGCTTGAACAAGGTAAGACTTTATGCCATCGTGTAAAGTTTCTAATCATGTGATTATCGTTATGATTATCTGTTTATACTAATCTAGATATATTAAATTGTGTTTAACTAGGTGATTAATACCAAGAAGATCTTTGTTTATAAACTTTCAAGGTGAGATATTCGAGTTATTTGACGTGAGGTCGAAGACTCACTAAAAAATAAACCGAATACAACTAGTTAGATAGCGGTAAACGGGTATCGAACACAGGGAGTTTGTGGAAAATGTGTTACTGAGTAACTATAAAATTTATCTAAATTTAAACTAATTGCAGAAAATAAACTCAAGTATTTTATTGGTTGATTTGATTAACAAAAAGAACTGAAAGCAATTTAACGAGTTTTAAAACAATAAGAGAAAATATGCCTTCCCTCGGTTTCAGGTTTCTATGAATACCAAAGTTAATGTTTAAACTGAGATGAACAATAAATAAAGTTCAGGCTTATGTAAACGATTGCGATAATTAAGAATCAAGTACTTGGATTATACAACGCAAGGTAATCACTCAAAAACCAATTAGTTTATCCAACCTCGAATCCCTCCCGATTAATCTCGATTGCTTAAAGCACCAAAAACTGACGGTTTAGAACACGAATTAAATATAACAATCTATCAATCAATGCATAAACACCATAATAATGAAATCAATAAGATCAAACTATTATCTCAGAAATTGCATAAACATTCAATCAACATTCATAAAGAAACCTTACAATCCGAGGGAAAACACAAAGAGAATTAGCCAAGCATGATCCGGTTCATCATCCCTTCGATTATAGTAATCATAAGAATTAAAAACACCAAATCAACAATTGGAATCACCAAACTATTGTTCTTGGACCCAAAAATCGCCCCTAGGTCGTTCCAAAGTGTTAGATAGATGAAAAGACACCCAAAAACGGAATAAAAACAAGTATTTTCGGCATTTACAGCTCCGCTCCATGGCCCACGGTGGTCTCCACGGTCTCCAGAATGCCACGGTACGGTGTAAACTGTCGTTTTTGATCAGTTGGACCGTGGCCCATGGTCCAGACCGTGGCCCACGGTGGAGCTCTTTCTCATTTTCTTGTTTTCTTCATATCTTTCTCGTTTCAACTTCGTTTTCTTCACCATTTTCGCCCACGTTCTCGTAATTCCATTTTCTATCTTTTCCTACCCACAATTATACTAGTAAACGTAGTCATCTAATTCAATAAGATAAACCAATTAAACACATGATTAATAACGGTCTTAAATCACTTAAGGGTTGTCCAATGGACCACCCGTCACATTCCCACACTTACCCGTTGCCTGTCCCCAAGCAACATCTCAACACAAACTTTTTATTACTTTCAACTTGTAGCCACCAATCTTACCACAAATCTGGTTCAGTTAAAGTCCCAAGTCATGCCCTATTCCTTTATTTTTATCGGGTGCACTAGTTCACTTGATGTTCCATTTAAACCGAAGATTTCTAACCAAACCTAACATGCTTTCGGTTTTTACCTATACATAACACACATTTACACATTAACATTTCCTTGGTGATCATCCATACATTTCATCTTTAATCAATTCTCCTCGCATACGCTTGTACAATCATCAAATCTCCACCTATGTAAATGTATTTGACATGAATACAAATCAAGATGGTCTTAAAAACGGGTTGTAATGGGGCCAAGTGTAAGGGTATGGAAGGAAATATTGAAAGTAGCTCAAGCGATCTGAACCGACTTATTACAAACAAACTAAGTAAACAATAAAATAAACTATAAACATCACTAACTTCTCTTTTTCTTTTCTTCTTTTCATTTTTTCT
Organism: Bidens hawaiensis; assembly: GCF_021521415.1. NCBI lineage: Eukaryota > Viridiplantae > Streptophyta > Magnoliopsida > Asterales > Asteraceae > Bidens > Bidens hawaiensis. The sequence continues at coordinate 55,217 of NW_027496330.1, forward strand.
TTTTTTTTTTCACTCAATAAATAATACTTTGAACTATGCATACATAAACATTGCAACTCTAATACAAACTTTTTTTTGAACTAATATAATACTTGAACATTACATACCGGCATGATAAACATAATGCTTCACATATCTAACTGATAAATACTAAAACAATTACATAGGAACCTATTAAGTCGGATCGTTTCGCAATATAACACCGGGGTTGATTAAATAAAAGAATTGGCCCAATAAGGTTTTCTAAAGGAACCAACCCCCCGCCCCTCACATAACCATCCTCATATGTATAGTGTATGAGGCCACAACCCCCAGTACCCACACTCTCGCTCATCCAGACGAGGCTTAACCTAAGTGCCTCTATCACTTTTGCACTCATGCCAAGCTAAGATCTCGAAATGCACTAATTGTACAAGTTCTATCGGAGAATATCAACCGTCTCACCAACCAATATTTTCTCAATTCTCAAGTGTAAACGAACGTGTTATGCAAGTTATTACACCGATGCTAACCTTGGTTAGAAAACTACATAATCTCCTTTTTTTAAAAAAACAACTAGGCACGTGTTATTTATGGAATTGTGACCATGAAAAGGGAACAAAATTTTACCCTGCCATCTTACCACTTTCCAGTTTCATTAAACACAAAAAAAAATTAGTTTTTCTGATTTTTTTAATTTTTTCTAATTTTTTTTTTGATTTTTATTTTTTTTACGTAATTTTTCAAAACAAACGAAAATTTCCTCATCCCCACACTTGGGATACATTATCCCCAATGTACGGTTTTGAGAAAAAAAATGAAACAAACTACTTCAAAAACACGACCTTTCTTTTCAACACAACCCATAATATTTAGTCAAAAGTATTATGTCCACCACCCATCAACCCAAAAACCCGGGTTGTTCCCAACACAGTGTCGAAGAGAAATCCATAAGAATTTCCCCACACTTGGTTTTTGCTAAGATGGTAGGTTAAAATACCACTAATAACAAATAAACTAGAAATTAAATATCAAAATAAAAATATACAAAATATACAATTACCACCTTTTTGAAGCTTTTATGACATTCAAGGTGGGTAACTGGCCCACTCCTGTGCAGATTTCTCATTATAAGCACGCTCCTTTTCAGGCAACTGTTGCCAGTCTTCCAGCAAACCAGGGTCAGGCTCCGAACATCCTCATCCTCCACCACAGATCATTTAGGTTAGGTGGATGTCTCACTTTCGTCTTCCTCGGTCGGCTACCTTTTTCTGCCACCTTCTCACTCTGTTGATGCTCAACTTCTTTCTTCTCAACTAACCTGTCAATCACAAAACACTCCACTTTCGTGTGATCCTTGCTCAAGGATACACACTTGTTAACAAAATTCGCTTTCAGGTTTTCCTTGTCAACAAAAGGGTCAATGTTGTTTTCAAATAATAATAACCGTTTATCACGATTCCCAAATTTAATTCCCAATGTCCCTTTAGCACAATCAATCACTGCAAGTGAAGTGGTAAGGAAGGGTCTACCCAATATGACCGTGGGTTGCGTGTTAGTTACATTTTTAGCACAATCAAGCACTAAAAAGTCAACTGGGTAACAGAAATCCTCCACATGTACCATCACATTTTATATCATGCCTCGGGGAAGTGTATGGGTTTGATCCGCTAATACCACGGTGGTGTTTACTTTTTGTAGCGGACCAAACTCATACTGATCATATAAACTACTGGGCATGATACTAACAGAAGCTCCAAGATCTAGCAGTGCCCGATCAGTTTTAAATTCACCAATTTGGATTGATAAAAGGGGAACTCCTGGGTCTTGAAGTTTACTCAGGATAATATTATTATCAACCCTCTCATCCCTTATTTTGGTTAATTTTAAACATTTATCACAAGAACAATTTGCACAAAAAGATGTTTCATTCGGTTGTAATTCAGAGTTATTTTGAAAAATTGTTTCATAATTACCCACATTTTCAATCTCATTGCTAATATCTTCCACCACCCTCTCAACAAACTGTGGTGTTGGATCACTTTGAACACTAGAAATTTTAAAATTTAGTAAAAGACTTACCGCGTTGATATGCACGTTGTTCCCCTTCTTTAAGCTCGAGCTGTTTTTCTTCAAATTCGCCACATCGGTTGCAAGTTGACCCCATTTGAGTGGTCAAGGATTGGATGGCTTTGTCACGGATTTCATCCTTTTGCATGCGCACTTCAAAGTTGATTTCTCCGTTGCATATCTTGTTGAATCATCTTCAACATGTCCGTAACTTCATTTCCACTCGATGAACCTTGACCCGCGGACCCACTTTGACCTTGGAACCCTTGATTATTCCCGCCATTAAAATTACCTTGATTGTTATATTGTTGGCGAGGAACATAATTTCCTTGATTCCCTTTGAAATTAGGGTTGGATTGAGTAGCCGGATTTCCATAACGAAAATTCGGATGATTTCTCAACTCGGTGTGGTAAGTGTTGGAGTTCATGTTGTAATGTATACCACCTCCTTGACCTTGAAGTGCATTCACCTCCTCCACTTGCACTTGACCTACCGCACATACCTCCGAAGCATGACCCAACTCGTTACAGTTTGTACAAACATCAATTACCTGATTAGTGGTTTGTACGTTTCCTTCTTCCACGGCTTGCACTTGCGTTCTACCAATTTCCGGTCTTGCTCTTCTTCCGGTTTGGGCCTTTCTCTTTGAAGTGACCGCCATTTGTTCCAAATATGCCCAATCATCGTGTTCATAATTGGTACCAAATGTACCATTCGTGATAGACCTCAAATCCCGTTCATCCTCCATACTCAAACCCTCATGAAACGTATTCAACAATTCCCATAAAGCAATACCGTGATGAGGAAAATTCTTGATCATCATATTGAACCTCTCAAATGCTTCATGAAACATTTCCCCCGATTGTTGTTGGAAGGTTCTCAAACTTCTTCTCGCATCGTTGGTCTTTTGGGCCGTATAGAATTCTTCCAAAAATCTTTGTTGCATTTCGACCCAAGTATAAATAGACGCGGAAGGCAAACTGTAAAACCATCTCTTTGCCTTGTCTTCCAATGATAACTGAAATAGAACCAACTTCACCTCATCTGATGTAAAACCTTGACCCCCAATTGTGTTGCAAATGGAGTCATATGCCTCCAAGTGGAAGTACGGTTCCTCCGTTGCTAGACCCTTATACTTCGGAAGACTTTGAAGGGAATTGGTTCTTACTTCAAATGTCATCCCTTGTTGATTGTGAGGGATAACCACCGGATACGGATTATTAGTAATTATGGGTCGGAAATGTGCTTCAATCCCCCTTACCATCTCTCTTGCATGCCTTCTTCGTACCCCCATTGGTACTCTTGGTTGACCCATTTGCCTATAAACGGGCCTTGGCTGCGCAAATTGTTGTTGAAACTGTGGTTGGGGCATTGGCGGTTGGAATTGTTGATCTTGAGGTTGCCCTTGCGGTTGTTGAATAATTGGTGGTGGTTGAACTTGATTAACAACAACCGGTGGTTGTTGTTGAACCGGTGGTGGTTGCACGTTTTGTTGGACAACCACTAGTTGTTGGTGAACAACCGGTGGTGGTTGTCTATTAAACCCTTGCACCGATTCCGGTTGTTGCCATTGACCATAGGCCAAATTTCCCGGATTTACCCTTTGACTTCCATCACCTCCCGTATAGTAACCTTCCACTTCATACCCTTCAAACTCATTGTCAAACCCATACCCGTAACCGTCACCTTGCGTTCTTGAACGTTGCATGAAAGGCGGGGGTTGGTATTGGTAACTTGATGGTGGTGGTTGAAATGTTAGTTGTTGATTTTGTTGAGATGATGACGATGCACCAAAGGTCGGAAAAAGGTTGGAAATAGATGGCCATGTAAATGATGTTAAGTAAGTGTACTGAGCAGGGATAGGTTCGGTTATGTGAGTTGGTCTCAGTTCACTTGATGCAGTGGGTATGGTAGTAGTGAGTGCTGGAGGTGGATTTGGTGGAGGTGTGGTTGGAATTGTTTGACCCGAAGTGGGAGCTGGTGAATCCATGGTGCTGTCTGATGTAGTTGGAGAACCAAGAAGCTTGTTCTCCCTGAGTAAAACTCGGTTTCTTCGAAGTGTTCGGTTACTCTCGGGATCAATAACTAGTGGTGATGACCTGTTAGATCTTCTAGTATGCATACACCTGTAGGTACCTGCACACTAACACAACCAACGTAAACCCGAAAATAACAAACAAAAACTACTAAATCTAACACACGTTGCGCACTACTCCCCGGCAACGGCGCCAAAATATGACGTGAGGTCGAAGACTCACTCAAAAATAAACCGAACACAACTAGTTAGATAGCGGTAAACGGGTATCGAACATAAGGAGTTTGTGAAAATGCGTTACTGAGTAGCTATAAAATTTATCTAAATTTAAACTAGATGCAGAAAATAAACTCAAGTATTTTATTGGTTGATTTGATTAACGAAAAGAACTGAAAGAAATTTAACGAGTTTTAAAACAATAAGAGAAAATATGCCTTCCCTCGGTGTCAGGTTTCTATGAATGCCAAAGTTAATGTTTAAACTGAGATGAACAATAAATAAAGTTCAGGCTTATGTAAACGATTGCAATAATTGAGGATCAAGTACTTGGATTATAAAACGAAAGGTAATCACTCAAAAACCAATTAGTTTATCCAACCTCGAATCCCTCCCGATTAATCTCGATTGCTTAAAGTACCAAGAACTAACGGTTTAGAACACGAATCAAATAAACTAACAATCTATCAATCAATGCATAAACACCATAATAATGAAATCAATAAGATCAAACTATTATCTCAGAAATTGCATAAATATCCAATCAACATTCATAAAGAAACCTTACAATCCGAGGGTAAAACATAAAGAGAATTAGCCAAGCATGATCCGGTTCATCATCCCTTCGATTATAGTAATCATACGAATTAAAAACACCAAATCAACAATTGGAATCACCAAACTATTGTTCTTGGACCCAAAAATTGCCCCTAGGTCGTTCCAAAGTGTTAGATAGATGAAAAGACACCCAAAAACGGAATAAAACAAGTATTTTCGGCATTTACAGCTCCGCAGCGTGGCCCACGGTTCCCACCGTGGCCCACGGTGGTCTCCACGGTCTCCAGAATGCCACGGTACGGTGTAAACTGTCGTTTTTGATCAGTTGGACCGTGGCCCATGGTCTAGACCGTGGCCCACGGTGGAGCTCTTTCTCATTTTCTTAGTTTCTTCATATCTTTCTCGTTTCAACTCCGTTTTCTTCACCGTTTTCGCCCACGTTCTCGTAATTCCATTTTCTATCTTCTCCTACCTACAATTATACGAGTAAACGTAGTAATCTAATTCAACAAGATAAACCAATTAAACGCATGATTAATAACGGTCTTAAATCACTTAAGGGTTGTCCAATTGACCACCCGTCATTATTGTACAACTCACATTTGTGTGAGACAACTGGTTTTCAAAATACTATCATGATATTTTTTAAAACTTATTAAACTCATGACAGATAATGAAAATGCTTTCAAAATATTTTCAAAAGGTTTTAATTATGTTAAAGTAATTAAGTCTATGTATACTTACGGGATGGTTACTACTGGTGTTGTGGGGTTTGTATACAAGGCTTGCCTAATGGGCTATTACACGTTACTTATTGGACAAGTTTTAGCTAATAAGTAATTTGACTACATTCACAAATAGGGTCGAGTGGTAAGTACCTTTTGGTAATTTATAAGCAAGCAGGTGCAAAAGCATCTTAATGTTGTAGCTGTAAAAATATGTCATTTACAAATGAATGTACTCACAAGTATTTCTTGTTGATCAAATATTTTTAAATATGTTTCAGGTGACTTGTTAGAGACACATGAATGATGTCTGCGGGCTTTCTGTTTAAATAAGTGCATAGTCACCATATTTAAGAAATATGCTTCGTAAATTAGAGTTTATCCAGACTTATGTTTGTATAAATATGGGTCGTATTCCTAGTTTATAAAATAAGAATTATGGTGTTTGTATACACTAATAATTTTTCCTAACTACGGTCTTGATGAAATTTCCGCTGCTAAATATTTTAATAATAAACACCGATACCTCCGTTCGTGTTCATAGCTCCCCTCCCGGGATATAGAGTCGGCCGGGGCTGTGACAATACTATAATGAACGTAATTGATATGACCAAAGTCGTGTCGACTAGCCGTTGTAACACTCCGTTTTACCTGCTTGGGTCGCATCAACTCTCCGATGCAACACTCGGGTTTTACCAACGTCCAGCTTTTCTCGACCGAATAAACATTGTCTTAATATGTTATTTTTTTATAATACACTATAAATATTAAAATATAAAACAAAAATAAACGATTATATATAAATATTAAACTTTTTAAGTAAACTAAATAACTAATCCCTCACCCAATTAAGTTACATGATTAGTCCTTAAAATTTATAAAATTTGAAAAGCCGACAGAAGTTAATAATAATACAAAAAACTCGTTACAAAATTAAAGCTTAAACTCAACTTGTTACTTTAAAATTTTAGTATCCAAATGTTTAATTTTAATCAAATTAACATCATCTATGTAATTGTGTAAATAATCAACAAAATGTTTTTATAGTTAAGAGGTGATAAAAAACATGCTTTAGCGTAACTCCAAAATGGACATTTTTAATAGATTCTCTCAGATACAAAATTATGGGAAAATTCACATAATAGCCCATTTAAAGAATTTGTTTTCAAAATTATCCTCAATAATTCAACTTTTCAACTTTGTCCTTTTGTTATCTCGTCGCCGACGACATGATAGCGAACACCGACGATGCGTTACTAAAACAAATAAGATAACGACACGTGGCCGGAAGGTCGTCGACGATGCGTTAGTGGATAACGCATCGCTGCTACCCTACGTTAGCAACATAACGCATCGCTGCTACCCTACGTTACGTTAGCAACATAACGCATCGCTGCTACCCTACGTTACGTATAACATAGGGCCGACGATGCGTTATGCAGCTAACGTAGGGTAGCGGCGATGCGTTATGTTGCTGCTACCTTGTTATGACAACACAAGGGTTCCATGATGCGTTAGTGATAACGCATCGCTGCTACCCTACGTTAGCAACATAACGCATTGTCAACACAGATTCCAGCCACGTTTCGTTATCCTATTTGTTTCAGTAACGCATCGTCGGTGTTCGTTATCATGTCGTCAGCGACGAGATAACAAATGGACAAAGTTGGAAACTTAAATTAGTGGGGATAAACTTGAAAACATAAATAAATTGCTTAATAAATAAATACTCCGTAATAAAATGAACTTCCCAAAAATTATTGCTTAATAAATAAATACTCCGTAATAAAATGAACAGAATTCTTTTGGAAATTTATGATACACACTTCACGATGGTGAAGGAGGCACTCGACCTTTACTCGCGGCTTACTTGTCTTGTCTATACATAGCTGGCAGAAAAAAATAGATAAATAAATTAATTGCAAAAAAGTCAAACCCGGTATTAAGGAAAGCATTAAAATTTATTAAAATAAATGGATATTAGAGCATTCACATCACGTCCATCAAATTTAACGGATTAGGTTTTTATAATATGTAAAATTGTTAGGCGTTGTGAGTAGTGTAGAAAGAAAATTTTTATTTTTGTGTGTGTATATATATATATATACAAGATAAGTGCACGCGCGATGCAGCGGGAAAGATAAACTTTGTAATCACGTATTAAGATTATAGATTTTCATTGTTTGGTTTGAAACCATAAAAACGTCACCAATAGTTTAGTTCACGGTTTAACTTGAAACCCATCAAAACCATACCGTAACACCCCTACACAAAAAGTTGTATTTTTTAACTAAAAAAAGGGTGCTGCTAAACGTACCCCACCCCCATCCATTTTTACTAAGCATACCCCCTCCCAGAGGTTTTACATTAATACGATTTAGATCTTTTTGTTTTTGTTTTTTTGTCATTTTGCTATCTTTTATAATCAGTATTATTTTTATAAAAGCATTTTTATTCTATTTTTATTTAACAACTTTTTTTTCTATTTATCTTTTTATGTATATTTAAAAGCATTTAATAAAAACATATTTTTTCTTACTTATAAAAACATTTTTTTTCCTATCTAATAAACATTGTTTTTCTTGTTTAAAAAATTTGTTTTTTTTCTATACTTGTTTTAATCTTTTTGAAGAGCGTTCTTTTTAAATTAAGAGAGTTTACATTCTTTTATAAAAAACTATATTAGTTTTTATAAATAAAAAGGTTAAATAACATACAACTTAATAAACAAATTTGGCTCTTTTCTCAAGTAACATTAACTCATGTATCTAAACCTAAAAAAAAAATCAAATTGTTTTGAATATATTTTATAAAAAAATTAACTCATGTATCTAAACCTAACAAAAAAAATCAAATTGTTTTGAATATATTTTATAAAAAAATTAAAAAACTAGCTAGAGAAAACATACAAAACTTTTTAATACATGTAAAAAATAAACAAACTTTTAATATGATCTTAATGAAATAAAATAATAAAATCAATAACAAAAATATAAAAAAAATTGTAAAACAAAAATAAAAACTTAACAATTTTTTATTTGATATTTTGAGAGAATTATAAAACAAAATAAGAGGTACTATAATGTTAATTATAAATGTTAAGGGTAAATGAAAGTTCAGGTGGGGTGTGTATGGTTAGCAAGAGAGAGCGGTACGTTTAGCCTGACCCTAAAAAAAACTATAACTATATTATATTCAAATTAAAGAGAAAAATATGCTTGTTTTTATGGTAAATTTTAAAAACAAATATTTTAACGTATGAAAAAGTTATTAATGTTTAATAATCATGGGGGGGAGTTGGGTTGAAACTGAAAATATAATTAAAATATAGGTAAAGGTAAAGAGTAATAATTGTATATACATTAAATTTACAAAAAATATTATAATTGAGGGGAAAAAGTGTAACTATTTTAAAACAAATTAAGAAACATGGGAGTTTTGATTCATAATTACATTTTTGTCCTTATTTAAATTTGTATTTTGTGACTTATTTACTTGTAAATCATTTGATCTAAGTGTCTTAATTTACCCTTCATTAATGCATTATATATTGTGTATACTATGTTAGTTACCCGTGTAGCACACGGGTTAGAATAAGTATTTTTTTTAAATAATAACATAATTTGAAATACAAAAAAAATGTATCACATATAGAAATATATATTATACAGTAAAAAAATTACACATTACGCAATTTAGAAATAAAAAGTTGTTAGAAAATTCATAAAGTATAAATTATTTCTTTGTTATTTTCCGTATTAAAACTTAGTTCTAAATGCCAACTTTTTTAAACCAACACGTGGATCAAAACTCATTCTAATCTTTAACTGTTTTGACATGAACAATGTTTGATACTTTAATCGGTTAAAGAAATTCACATGTTTCATATTTGTTACTTATAAAAATCTAATATTAATAAATAATGCAATACATTTTATATTAAACAAATTAACATATTTATGATGGTATTAGTTCTTTTAAATTAGGATGAAATTATTAAAAATTAAAAATGAAATATTAAAAAGAGAAATGTAGTTAATATGAGAGAGACGAGGGAAAAATTTTTAAGGATCAACATAGTTAATATGAGAGAGAGAGATGAGGGAAAACTATTGGACTAAAACCGTAGATTTCGACAAACCATAGGGACGAAAACCGCAGTTTACTCAATAATAATAGACTGAAAAGAAAAAAGAATAAAATATAAAACTATTAATAAGAAAAAGAAATATATATTTAAGATGAGAGAAATGAGAAAATTTTGTAAGGAGCACTCATGTGTAATGGCATATGGCATTAAGACCCATGTAGAACACGAGTTAGAATAAATAAATTTATTTAGATAATAACAGAATGTAAATATGTTCAAATGATATATAGATATATTATATGGTAGAATAAATTACATATTACACAATTGAAAATAAAAAGTTGTTGAAAATTCACAAATCTCTAAATATTTTTTGTATATAATATTTGTAATTTTAACCTACATATCAAAATTAGTAGTTTCGTTTTATTTTTTATTTCAACTTTAGATAATGAAACACATAACCTACCATGTGTTAAAACATGTTGTCTCAAAAACAAATCAAACCATCTATAGTAATTGACTTTAGCTTTTATTAATCCCCATTGCAAAACAAACATAAAGTTAAAATTTCTTTATTTGAAATTAATTATTTTATCTAAATCAACGTGAAAATTTATTACTTATAAAAACTTAATATTAATAACTAGTACAACATACTTTTATAAAACTAAATAATATATCTATGTTTGTATAAAAATTTTAAATTAAAAAATAATTACTAAAAAAAGAAAATAGTTGATTAAGAAGGGAAAAAAAATTTAAGTATAAAACTATTAATAAAAAGGGAAATGTATTTAAAAAGATAAAGATGTGAGAAAATTTTGTAAGAACCTATTTTATGTGCATGAGGCGTTAAGAACCTTTATTTATTATATAGTATATATATATATATATATATATCTATATGTATGTATATTTGAAAAATTATTTTCATCGTCTATAACTTTTTAAATATTTTTTTAAAGTGGTTGTGAGTAAATGAAAGATAAAATGTAATGATATAGGTATAAAAAAAATTATTTAATTGTAAATAAGAGATAAAATGTAGTGTGTTTTAATGTAATTTAGAATTTGAAGATAAATGATTACATAGGAATGCTCTAAGGTGTTGTTTGTTTTTTCAAAGGTAAAATGGTTGCAGTATGTGGACCGCATCCGCAGACATCTGTAGCAGAAGAGATGGACCAAACCTATAATCTGCAAGAAGAAGACTGTTTATTTATTAACGTTTACAGACTGTTAACATTCAATTTTAGTTTTTTTAACCCCTCTCTATATTTACAAAAGCCGATCTCTATAAAAATAAAATGTTATTAACTTATTATGTTATATATAAAAGTATGACAAAATTGTACAAAGTGATAAAACGATAAATAAAAGTATAATAGAGTATGATGTAATAAAGTGTACATCTTTTAGCATCGAATAATCCCTGTATTTACGTAAAACCCCATACAAATTCAATGTATTTGGTTTATATACTTCGTACATATTGACACAAAAGCCTAGTTAACGAATGGTCTCATTCGTTATGACAATCCAACGAATGACCTTTCATTCGCATGGTTAACTAATAACCCTTCACACATTAAAGAATAATGAATAACCCTTGATTCGTTACTCATTTGTTAAAACAATTTAACAAATAAACAATCATTCGTTATTAGGTAGCGGAAGCGTATGTGATATTATAACGAATGTGGTATTTTCGTTATTATCTTTAACGAATTGGTGCTCATTCGTTACATTGTAGTAACGAATGGTTTATTACTTTTAAAGAATGAAAATTTTATCATTTTAAACCATTAAACTAACCATCAAAACTAAATTTTTGATGTATTTAACTTTAAAAAAATTACTTTAAAAAAAAACTACCCAAAGGCAAAAATTTTACTTTAAAGGCATTTACTTTAACCAACTTAACTTAAAATCATGGAAAAATCTTTTTCTATTCAAATTTTTATTCACTTAGCTCGGTAATCAAAAATAACGCACAAGATAAAATCTTTTTGGATTTTTCAAATTTTAAACAAAGAAAAAGAAAATTACACTACAAAAGCAGTACATAATTTTGTGAGTTGAGCAGAGAATTATATTGATCAAAAATTCCGTCCATCACAATTTTATATTTCGGATTTATTATGATTGGTGTTAAGTCATTCATTGGTATTGTTGTCCACCTAAGGCTTATAACAAGTTTTTCAGAAATTTCTGTGATTTGCAGTAAATTTCAATTAGTGCAAAAAATATCAGAAACTATCAGCCTCTTATCTTGATTTAGACTTATTTTGATTTTTACAATGTCACCCCAACTTGACTTTTAAACCTTGAAATCAGTTGATCACAATACTTTGATTTTTCATTTTTAGCAATCTAGCAAATAATCTACACTATAAGATATACCCCCGTTATCAAGCAATTCCTCGATTTCCTTTCCACGGATGAGTATGCACGATTTCATCTATATGGCTTATATACATTGTGTCCCTTGTGGTCCATTTCTTAATGGTAATAAAACACGAGCAATGGGACAATGTATGACTCACATCGTGGTTTGATCAAGTCAGTAATGAATTTGTACAAAGTACAGCAATGATCAAGTTTAATGACTTATGATGGGCAGATAAACTGCAGGTTCGCCTTTTGAGCAATTTAATATTCACATTTCTAAATACCCAGATGGAAAACCGCATAAAGACCCAATGGAGTCGGGAACTTTCGAAGCATCCCTTCAATACAGGATTTTTGGCCATAAGACCATACATAGTTGAAGTGTTAACCATTAACTAGACGCTTTAGTCATTTAAATTTGGAACATTTTGGTGATCGAACAGATTTAAGGCTTGAATATGACATGCTATTACATTTCTGCCTTCATTACCAAAACTTTGCAAGAGACTAACACCTCTTTCAATTTGGCAACTTTTATGTTTATATCACATACTCTTCCTTACTTGTTTGTTTAAGACCTACCAATGCACTAATACTATTATGCATACAGTCTTTTTCGCCTATTTCTTCTTGGATATAGAATATAAATGATCAATGTACTATCATTTTCTCTTTTTGCTACAAAACTTATTTTGAGGAGCAATTTTTTAATAATTTTGAAAATTTTAAAATATTCGAATGTTTTTGGATTTTATCTGTACAAACAAAAATCATAATATTTTTGTATTTTCTCATTCCCCCCCCCCCCCCCCTAAAAACCAAAATGTAAGAGAAATAAAAAATAACCAAAAATTAAACTGTACAAAAACAATAAAAATGATTAAGCGAGCTTAGGAACATCGACAAGTGAAAGTAATCCATTTAAACCAAGCAAAAATTTAAATCTTGTTTTATCAAATGTTTTGGTAAAAAGGTATGCCTTTTAAAAATCCGTGTGAACCTTTTAGTAATAATTTATTTCTTTTAATATATAGCTAACATGTATGAAATGATAACAAATTTCGATATATTTGTTTTAGAGTGGTGCACGGAGTTTTTCGTTATACATATAATAGTCGAGTTATCAATAAAAATTGGAGTAGTAAGAAACTTCAAATCGTAATCCTGCAAGTGTTGTTGGATCCGTAAAATCTGTGAACACCAACTCAAGGCTGCCACATATACTACTTCAGCGGTTGAAGTGGAAACCGTTGTCTGCTTCTTACACTGCCAGGAAACAAGCCAATTTCCTAAGAATCGACAACCTGTTGTTGTAGACTTGAAGCTAATCTTGCAACCTCCATAGTCAGAGTCTGAAAAAGCAGTAAGATCAAAACTATCCTCCTTAGGATACCATAACCTGATTTCAGGATTACCCCTTAGATAGTGGAAAATACGCTTCACAGCCGCTAGCTGAGTCACTTAGGGACTCGATTGATACCTGTCACATAAACAAAAAACAAACATTATATCAGGACACGATGCAGTCAAATACATTAAAGAACCAATCATTGCTCGATATAAAGTTGGATCAACAGTATCTTCCAGTTCGTCCGGTGACAAATTGAGACACACGGGAAGAGGAGTAGAAGGGATTTTTCCGGAAGTTATCTTGAATTGGCTCAAGACATCGTTAGCATGTTTCATCTAATGAATAAAGATACCCTCATCAGATTGGTGATCCTGCAACCCTAAAAAGAAACTCATCTCTCCCATCAAACTCATTTCGAACTTGGTTTGCATTGTCTTCTCGAATTCCTTACATAAACTGTCGTTTGAAGAGCCAAAAATAATATCATCAATGTATATATGGACTAAAAGGAGATCATCTTCAGCAGTCTTTTTTAATATGGTACAATCAACAGTTCCTCGTTTGAAGCCGCTATCAATCAAATGGTCAGCAAGTATGCTATACCAAGCTCTTGGGGCGTGGTGAAGACCATATAGAGCCTTATTTAAATGGTAAACACGCTCAGGATATTCCGGATCTTCAAAACCAGGAGGTTGTTTCACATACACCTCTTCATGAATCTCCCTGTTAAGAAACGTACTCTTAAAATCCATTTGAAAGACCTTGAAATTCATAAAGGCAACATAGGCTAAGAAAATACGTATAGCCTCCAATCTTGCAACCGAAGCATATACCTCAGTGTAATCCATGCCTTCTTATTGATCGAAACCTTACACAACCAATTATTGGAATACTCTTTTCTTCGTCTATGACATCAGGTTCAAAACATCCTCAATTATAACAACTTCAACAGTTTCAAAGAATACATTATTACAATGAATATGAGTTTCAAGAGTTGGCTTTTTCAAAGATAGTTTTACTGGTTTAGCTTGTTTATATTTTTCCTTTTTGTTTCTTTTCAACACTCATAGGAGGATAAACAGTCAAAGGACTATCAATATCAATTTTTCCCCGATTTCCCGTGAATGTATTATTTGTATACTAATTTTGAAATGGTGAAGGAACTTCAACAAAACCCAAACCATTTTTAGTTCCCTTTTGTTGTCCACTATTTCAATGATCTCATTTAACAAAAATGATGAATTTATAAAATTATCAAGTTTTTTCTTCAATTCAAGAACCTCATTTTCAAGTTCAGTGTTCTTGGTTCTTGATTTCAATATCTCTTGAAACTATTTTTCAATTATAACTAACTTGACTAAAACTTCAGCTTTTAAATCATGATTACTTTTAGACAAAGCCTCATTTTTGTCTTTTGATTTGTTAATGCACGGTTTTGCGTCTAGAGTCTTTGTATTTATCGTTAATGTTTTATTTATTAATTAATGTAATAATTAATGTTTATTATTAACTAGTTCGTTAAGGTTAAGTCTAGTTCGCTAGAGATGTTAGCGAACTAAGACTAGTTCGTTAAGGTTAAGTCTAGTTCGCTAGGGATGTTAGCGAACTAAGACATTATAATGTATACCCTCCTGATTCGTTAGGGGATGTTAACGAATCAGGGGGTGGTTCTCTATGTTAAATTATGTAACGAAGGGGGAGCTGGTTCGCTAGGGGATGTTAGCGAACCAGGTCGCCTTCTATATATAGTGAACTACTGTTCACTTTAATGTAAGTTTTTGGAGAAAAGTTTTCAAAAGGAATTTTGAGTAATTGCTCTCTCTCAAGCTTCACCTTAACATTATTCGTTTAATCTATTGATAATATATATACATACATAACATTAAATCAAGGTAAACTATGAGCTAGATCTTTAATTGTAACAATCGGATATTCACAGATCTGAGATCTGTTTATTGTTATCGACTGTTAATCCGGGATCCAACAAGTGGTATCAAAGCTGTTGGTGCTCTTTACACTTGATTTGGTGTTTTAAGTGTTATTGTTATTATTATTATTATTAAGTTTTTCGGTTTTGTTTGATTTTGAATCAATTTGAGTTTATTTTGGTTGAATTATGTACGGATTGAATGGAATTCGTGTTGGTTAAGGTATGGATAGGTGTGGTTAAGAGGAATTGAGGTTTGAATTGGAATTGAGTGATCTGGTTTTGGTTTCGGTTTAAGTCCGAAACAGGGTGTTTGTTTTTGGTGAATTTGATTTGGTTAAAGTGTTAATCGATTACGAGGATATGTGTATTGGATTCGGAATTGGTTTATGAGAATTTTGATTGGTTATTTGTGCAATTTGGTTGAGTAACGAGGTTGTATTACGAATTTGGTATTTCTGGGTTTCTGGGTTAATCTTCATAATTTCTGGAAATTAGTTTGAAGATTTAAAGATTTGAAGATGAACTTGATTCGTTATCTTCTTCCTGGTGATTCACTATATATTTCTTGGTGATTCGTTATCAACAGTGTTACTTCGCTACCTTGTTCGTTAGCCAGTTCGTGTGAGTTATTGATTCGTGCTATCTAGTTCGTTAACTAGATTAACTGATTCGTGTGACACGTGTTCTTCTTGGGATTTGTGTCATAACAACCTTTTCCACGTGGCATAAGGTGTCAGAGTTTGTTACAAACGGTTGTAACAACCTGATTCGCTATAGTGTGATTCACTAATCCACTGTAGCTGATTCGCTAAGCATTCCTTAGTGATTCGCTAAGTTTATGTTGGCGATTCGTTACTGATTATCATCTGATTCGCTAAACTAATCCTTTGTAATTCGCTTGGTCAATTCGTTAAGTTGACTTGGTCAATTCGTTTGGTCAATTCGTTAAGTTGACTTGTGATTCGTTAAACCTTCATCTCATTCGTTATCTGTTTCGCCATTTGGGTGATTCGTTAACCTGATTTGTGATTCGTTAAGTTGACTCGTTAAGTTGACTTTTGTTTCGCTAAAACACTCTCCTCATTCGTTAAGGTACTTCGTTACTGATCAGTTTTAACTTTGTTAAGACTTGATTCGCTACACTATTCACAGTTCGTTATACCTTTTCATTGATTCGTTAAACACAGTTCGTAGTTCGCTATAAATGTTCACACCCTTTAAATTTTTGAATTTCTTTTTCAAAAATGGCCGGTATGTATGCATTAGCGTCTCAAAACATGTTGATGCAACAAATGTTGCAACTTGATAACGAGATAGGTTCACATTCTAAATGTCCAAGATTGATGAAGTTCAGTGACTTTGCCAAGTGGGAACCTCGGTTTCGTGCACATTTGGGATCGGTTCATCCTGACTGCTCATATTGTCTTGATGAAGTTTATGTTGCACCAGTGATGATACTATTGGGTATACTCCTAAAGCCGTTTCTCAATACTCACAAGAAGAGAAGAAAGCTTTAGAAATTGAGATAAAAGCGTATTCTACTTTAACTATGGCATTACCAGAAAATGTTTTTCATCAAGTTGGTAGTATCAAGAGATGTGCGTCTTTATTTCAACATCTGCGTATGAGAAGCATGGGAAACACAGCTGAGAGTAAGAAAGTGATGCTCAAGTTTCAGTTTCGAAACTTAATTTATTGAAAGGAGAAACAGTTGAAGAGATGACTACAAGATTTAGTCATTTAATTGCTGAAATGGACAAGATGAAAATGGAAATTTCTGAAAGAGATAAAATTGACACTATTAAAAGTGTGCTTCCAAGTTCCTACTCAACATTTCTAATGGTTTTGAAAGAGAATTATTATTTTCTGAATGAAGACTTGACGGCACTTGAATTTCTACAAAAGATCGAAGCTAGAGAATATGATCTTAAGTGTCAAAAATCCTCCAAAGAAAATCAAGATCCAGCTTTCTATGGTGGAAGTATACCTCTTAGTTCAACAATCTCTCCAATCACTGCTTTTATTACTTATGCGGCAAGTGAAAAAGAATCAACTATGTTTAATGATCCAAAAGTTTGTTTCTACTCTGCTGGTAATTTGGGTGGTTCTGGAAGTTCAACTAATACCAATCATATTTGCTACACCACCTAGTGTTAATATGAAGGATGACGGCTTTTATGTCTTCATACGAAAACTTAGTGAGTAGTAAAATTGCCACAAGTGATTTAACAGATGAGGACTATGATCAGATAGATACAGATGATCTAGAAATCATGGATTTGAAATGGAACATGGCTATGATCGTTCGTAAAGTTAAAAGATTCATGCAGAGAACTGGAAAAGATCTTCCAGCTTTAAACAAGAAGTTGGGTTTTGACAAATTAAAAGTAAAGTGTTATAATTGTCAAGAATTTGGACATTTCGCGAAGGAATGTGACAAACCAAGGAAAGAATACACTAGACCTCGTGGTCAAAGTCAAAATGCTTCTACACCACGAGGAAGTGATGCTGAAAAGAAACCATCTTCTTCTACAACACAAGCAATGTTAGCAGATGGAACTGATTGGTCACAACGGTTACTATGCAATGATGTTCAAGCAAATTTGGCTATGTTTGGGTTACATAAAGATTGTCAAGATGCTACTGGTAGTGCGATGTCTTCCGATAATGATTCTGGATCTGATTCTGACGACTCTTGCGACAAGCCTTCTGAATCAATGTTTGCTTGCATGGCTAAGATCAATGAGGTTAGTAATTTTATTTCTACTACTTCATTTGTTAAAGCATCATGTGTTGACTGTGAATCTAACAAATCTAAGTTAGAAGCATTGAAAAATCAAAATGATAATCTTATAAGAGAAATTGCTTCTCTTAAGGATACTTATCGACAATCTCTTGAATCTCAAAGGAGATCTCGAGAAAAGATTGAAGCATTGTCGACAAGTAACCACGATCTCAAAGCCGAGTTATCTGTTAAAATGACCATTAATGACCAAAAGTTTCAGGAAATCTTGAAACATCGTTCTAAGATAACTGAGCTTGAGAATGAGGTTCTTGAATTGAAGAAAAAATTGGGAAAATTTAGGAATTCATCTTTTCTGTTGAATGAAATTATTGAAGTATCTGGAAAACAAAAAGATTCTAAGAAAGGTATTGGTTTTGTTGAAATTCCACCACCTTTTCATAATGATTATAAAATTAATCCTTTTGCAAGAAAAGAAGAGGATTTGATTAAAAAAGAATCTGTGATTTCTGAAAAACCTAAATTGGTTAAACATGAAATTGTCAAATCCCAACTTGCTCCTCAAAAACCTCATGTGGAAAGTAAAAAGGTCTTTGTTGAAAATGTTGATAAAGTGATTATTGAAGATGTGTTTGAACCTGAGATAATACACAAGAATAAGAACATTCCTAGTTCTAATCATATTCTTTGCGAACCTCAAGAGTTTGAGGAAGCTGTGTATGGTTCATTCAAATCTCAAATGAAAAGGAAGAAACTGTGAAAATCAAACCAGAGAGAACAAAGAAGTCAGTTAAACCAAAGATTTCTGACGAGGACTTAATGCGTTTCATTTATCCTCCGAGTTCTAAGTCTTCATCGGCTAGAGTTTTTAAGTTAAAGGGAATGGACAGAATGTTCACTGAAAAAGACATTCCAATTAGTATCATTAAACCTGAACTAATTGAAAGTGTGTTTTACAATGAAACTTCCAAAGTTAGTGAACTTGAACGTATGTATGCTCAAGCGAAAACATCAGTTTCATCTGATCCATTGACTATGGCAAAACAATTTTTAAAACAGGATAAGAAGATTAACTTTGTGAAGTCAACTAGAACAGATACATTAAAAAGCTTTTCGAACTGTTCTAATTTAGATTTTTATTTAAAGAATAAATCTGAATTATCTGATGAGTTTGCTAAGAGCATGACTAAAAATGTGAGTCATCATCAATCATCTGCATCATTTATTCCAATTTCTTCTAAACATCATCATGTAGACATGCGAACTTGTTTTTTATGCGGTCAACAAGGTCATGTTGTGAGGAATTGTAGTCAGCAAAACTTTCAGAATCTTCATCCTTTTATCAAGGACAAATCTAAGCCAATTCCAGTGGTCAAGGAGATCCTGAAACGACCTGTGTCATATGCTGATGATACTCATATTTTGTTCTCTGATGTGAATCATCGGAAGGTTTTTCATATCAATGAGACACACGGTCAAGTGAAACAAAAATTCATTCCAACTGAACCTATATGTCAAACAAGAATTAAAAGTTCAAGCAGCGTACTTAAGACGAAAGTCTAAGAAGCCAGTAACTTATTCACAAGTGGTTGAACAACAATTGAAATCTGTTAAGGTTAATGTTCAAAGAGAAAACCAAAAGGTGCCCAAGACCGAGGCCTGTGCTGCCTTTTTGAACTAATCACTTTTGTTTGTGTGTAGGGTTCATCCAAGACCATTTCTGGTGAAAACTGGATCATGGATAGCGGATGTTCTCATCATATCACTGGGAATCTCAACCTATTAACCAACGTAAGAAATATTCAAGGGGGTTAT
Organism: Bidens hawaiensis; assembly: GCF_021521415.1. Classification (NCBI taxonomy): domain Eukaryota; kingdom Viridiplantae; phylum Streptophyta; class Magnoliopsida; order Asterales; family Asteraceae; genus Bidens; species Bidens hawaiensis. The sequence goes on from NW_027496330.1 coordinate 75,124, forward strand.
GTAGCGTTTGCTGGGAATTCTGGGGGCATTATCACACAAGAGGGTGAAGTTTCAAATGGTCACATTACGTTTGAGAAAGTGAATTATTGCGACAAGGTTGATCATAACTTATTGAGTGTATCGCAGATTTGTGATAAAAAGTACACTACGATATTTACTGACAAAGACTGTCTTATCTTGAAACCGGGTTATGTTATCCCCGAGGACATGGTTGTCATGCGATCACCACGATCAAATGATATTTATGTCTTAAATATGAGTTCTAAGGTATCCACATCGATCGAAACATGTTTTGTCTCGAAAGCAACCGAGAAAGACTCGATTCTATGGCATCGTAGAATGGGTCACATACATGTCAGAAAGATGAATTATTTAATGTCAAATGACTTAGTTGTGGGTGTCTCGTTAAGGAATTTTAAGTTATCTGATCCCTGCGTTGCATGAAAAAAGGGCAAGCAGAAGAAGAAGACACATCCCTCTAAGTTATTGAATTCCATTGATACTCCTCTTGAACGACTTCATATGGATTTGTTTGGTCCAGTGAATCGTGCGAGTATTTCTGGAGACTGGTATTGTCTTGTAATGACAGATGATTATTCAAGATATTCATAGGTGTTATTTATGAGTTCAAAAGATCAAACACCGGTTTTGGTACAAAATCTTATTACTAAGATCGAATCACTGTATAAACAAAAGATGAGGAGAATCCGTAGTGATAATGGTACTGAATTTAAAAACACTATATTGGATTTCTTTTGTATTCAAAAGGGAATTCACCGAGAATATAGTGCACCTTATGTACCTCAACAAAATGGTGTTGCTGAAAGGAAAAATAGAACTCTGATTGAAGCTGCACGCACAATGCTCGCTGATTCAAAGCTTCCTGTCCAATTTTGGAATGAGGCAGTGAATACAACTTGTTATACGCTTAATCGAGTTCTAACAGTGAAACGACTCAAGAAAACAAGCTACGAGATCTTAAAAAATAGAAAACCTAATTTAAAGTACCTAGAACCATTTGGGTGTCCGTGTACAATGTTGAAGAAGGATTCGGATAAATTTGATGAAAAAGCTATCGAAGGGTATTTCTTGGGATATGCATCTCCAAAGAAAAGGGTTTTTAATTTCACATCTGGCTGTGTTGAAGAATGATACCATGTGGACTGTCAAAAGTACACAACTTTTCCTCAAGGGAAAGGTCCAGAATGGATGTTTGACTACGATAGTTTATTTAATTCTTTTACTCCTTCGATTGAACACATCGATGAAGATCTGGTTCGAGCATACTTTGAAGATCATTTGACCATTCCACGATCTTCAAATTCTAATGAAGTTGAAGCTCAACCAGATGCTCCAACTGAAGAATCTCAAGTTGTTTCTCCAGTTGCTATTGATAATGTTTCTACTTCTTCTAATGATGATCAAGCTGAAATTCAAGTTATTGATCTTGACAGTGATAATGTTTCATCTCCCGAGTTGGGTGAACATTACACTAACTTATTTGATAATGTTATTGTTCCTGAGAATCCCACTCTTCGGATTCATGGATATCATCCACAGGAAAATATCATTGGAGAACTTGATGTGGGCGTTCGTACACGTCATCAAGTTGCTTCGTCAAGTGATAATAACATATTGTGTGCCTACACTAACTTACATTCTTCGGAAATTGTAAATATTGCTAAATTCAATTGCTTTCTATCTCAAGTTGAGCCAACGACAGCTCGTAAGGCACTTGAAGATCCTTCTTGGGTAGAAGCTATGCAAGAAGAATTACAGCAGTTTGCACGTTTGGGTGTTTGGGATTTAATAGACAAACCTGCTAGAGTTAAGAAAGCCATTCCGACTAAGTGGGTATTTAGGTGTAAGAAGGATGATCGAGGGGTGATTGTCAGAAACAAAGCACGTCTAGTGGTGCAAGGTTTTCATCAGCAAGAGGGTATTGATTACACAGAGATATATGCTCCAGTTGCAAGATTAGAGTCGATTCGAATCTTCCTGGCTTATGCAGCTTATAAGAATATTAAGGTCTATCAAATGGATGTTAAAAGTGCTTTTCTTAATGGTGAATTACACGAGGAAGTGTTTGTCCAAAAACCACCTGGTTTTGAAGATACTGATTATCCAGACCGTGTTTACCGATTAAACAAGGCCCTGTATGGTCTACATCAAGCCCCGAGAGCTTGGAATGGCACGCTCGCCGACCATCTGACTGATAATGGCTTTAAACGATGAACTGTTGACTGCACTTTATTTCATAAACTTGTTGGTGATGATCTTCTTCTAGTCCAGATTTATGTTGACGATATTATTTTTGGGTCTACAAACGACACATTATGTATGGAGTTCGAGAAGTCCATGCAAACAAAGTTCGAGATGAGTTCGATGGGAGAGATGAATTTCTTTTTAGGGTAGCAGGTTCACCAGTCTGCTCATGGAATTTTTATTCACCAGACTAAATATGTGAACGACGTCTTGAGCCGATTCAAGATTTCTACTGGAAAAATCCCTTCAACTCCTCTTCCAGTAGGGCACAATTTATCACCGGATGAATTGGAGGATACCATTGATCCGACCCTTTATAGTGCTATGATTGGTTCTCTAATGTATTTAACTGCTTCTCGACCCGATATTATGTTTGCTGTTTGTCTTTGTGCTAGGTATCAAGCAAGTCCACGAGTGACTCACCTAGCTGCAGTCAAGAGAATTCTTCAGTATTTGAGGGGAAATCCAGACATCGGGTTGTGGTACCCCAAGGATGATACTTTCGTTCTTACTGCCTACTCTGACTCAGATTATGGAGGATGCAAGATCAACTTCAAATCAACGACTGCAGGATGTCAATGTTTAGGAAACTGGCTTGTTTCCTGGCAGTGTAAGAAGCAGACAACGGTCTCCACTTCAACCGCCGAAGCTGAATATGTTGCAGCCTCGAGTTGTTGTTCCCAGGTTTTGTGGATACAACAACATCTTCGTGACTACGGTTTGAAGTTTCTTACTACTCCTATTTTGATTGATAATTCTGCTGCTATTAGTATCACCAAGAATCCCGTACAACATTCTAAAACGAAACATATCGAAATTCGATATCATTTTATACGGGATTGCTTTGAAATGAAATTAATCGATCTTGAGAAAGTAAATACTGATTTTCAGAAAGCCGATCTGTTTACTAAAGCTTTTGACAAAACGCGTTTTAAATTTTTGCTTGATTTAAACGGATTGAAGACCCTCGCTGATATCCTTAAACAAGGATGATTATCTTTATTTTCTGTCATATTTTTCTTTTAAAATTTATTTTGGTTTTAGGGGGTGAAAATCTAGAAAAGACAAAAAGAGTGTGTTTTCGTTTGTATAGATAAAATCCAAAAACATTAAAAAATCTCAAAATTAAAAAAAATTGTGATTTCTGTTCTTTAATGTTTTTCTTTTAAATATTTAGAAAAACCAAAAACTTTTTAAAATTTTGAAAAACCAAAAAGAATGTGATTTATGTTTTCAAAAAGATTGTTTATAACAAAACTGAAAAAGACAAAAATATTGTGTTTTTGAGTATTTGTACAGAGAAAATCCAAAAAGATTTTTGCAGACATTTTAAGATTATTTTCTCGCTGAAAATTATGTTGGTTATTTAAGTTTGTGAAGCATGCTTGCATGTCTTGGTCCTATGATTCACTTGTGAATTGATGGTTAGCCATTTATTTATAAACTTAAGTTAACTGGGGCGATTAAATTTATCTTTTCTTTATTTTATGCTCCTCAAAATTTTGAGTTTATGAAGCAAAAAGAGAACATGATAGTACATTGATTATCTTGACCCCAAATTCAGCAAAAAAGTAAGCTTAAAAGACTATGTGCTTAATTGCATTGGTGCATTGGTAGGTCTTAAAACAAAAGAGTAAAGTATATGATATAAACATAAAGAAACGCCAAATTGAAAGGGGTGTTGGTCTCTAGCAAAAGTCTCGGTGAGGATGGCAGAAATGTAATAACCAGTCATACTCAAGCCTTATATTTGTTGATCACCCAAAAATCAAATAAAGCAAATAACAAGCGTTAAGATTGTAGACACTGTGAGTCTTTATGCGGCTTAACCATCTGGGTATTCATAAGCATGAATATTTCACTCTCCTTCTAGAGCAAACCCAAAGTCATTAAACTTGATCACCGTTGTACTTGGTACAATTTAAATTACTGACTTGATCAAAATCCGCTGTTAGTCATACAATTGTTCCTCCCTTGCGTGCGTCTTAATACTATTAAGAAACAGACCCCAGGGGATACAATGTATGTAAGCCGACAGATGGACTCGTGCATACTCACTCACAGTAAAGGAAACTTGATGCATTGCTCAAAATTTCTACAATTGGTTTCAAAATTTTGATCAACAATATAATGGTTTAAGTCAAGTTGGGGTGATTTGGCAAAAATCAAATTAAGCTTGAACCGTGATTAGAGACTGATAGTTTCTGATATTCTGTGCTTTAATTGAACTATTTAATCATATCACAAAAATACTTGAATGTGTGTTATTAGATTTATGTGGATAACAATACCAATGACCGACTTATCGCCAGTCATAATATCGCTGAAATATAAAACTGTGATGGAAGGGCAACTTGGTCAATATGATTCTCTGCTCAAACTCAACAAAAATACAAAAATATGTACTGTTTTTGATAAAATCATTGAAAATCACAAAAAGATTGTCTCTTTTTTAGCGGACCGGATATTCTTTTGTAAATACATTCTTTAAATTCTTACAAAATACCAAAAATATTTTCATCTTCTTTGTACAAAATACTTAAATAATTTTAAGTTATGTTTTAGAAATCTGAAACATTCTTAACGTATTTGGTTGTCGGGATAAAAGGGTTTCTCGATAACCTAATTTATTTATTTATTTAATTCTTTAATAATTCATTAATTAATTCATTTAATTATTTAATTTAAAATTAAATAAAAGAGTTTATTTCGCTAAAATCCAATTCGTTATTTATGGATAACGAACTAGATGATTCTTTGGCGAACTAGCTTCTGGTTCGCTAACCTAATTCGCTTCCGCACTCTGTAACGAATCATCCCTTCGTTATGCATATTTAACGAATCATGACACGAATCATGTCTTGATTCGCTACCTTTAATTTAACGAATCAAGTAGCGATTCGCCAACATAAGGTAACGAATTGAGTTAGCGAATGGGCTAATTCGTTAACTTTAAATTACACGAATCGTCTGATTCGTACAAGTTGTACCTAGGGTTATGTGCACTGTTATATAAGACAAGAAAAAGAACATTCTTCCACTGTTCCCCTTCTTTCTTCTTTTTTAAGAAACCTGTTCAAATTCTCTCTGAAATTTCGACATTCTTGTTTGAAGATTTCAAGGACATATTTGAGTTTCTAAGGTATAGCTGATTATGGCGATATCATTTTCGTCAAAAATGGCTATGTGTTGATAGTTAAATTATGAAATTTTAGGAGTTTAAGGGTTTCTGATATTTTAAAACCCATTTGTGTATAATTTATGTTAATTCATATATGTTTTTGATGTCATTATGATCAGAATCATATTCCAATACCCTTGGTGGGCTTCAATCATGAATTGATTGTCGTTTGTCGGGTTAATTATTGTTTTGTGACATTGGTGTTTACTGTGGGTTCGTCTAACCTATGTACTTAGAGATTTTGAGTCTTAATCTCATTCATCTTCGATTACGATTGTAATTCCGAGTACAACGAGCTCATTAGCGTGATGATTCGACGATTGTTATGGCCTAATTGTTCTTGGGTTCATTTTGTTGACTATCCGTGTTCATCCTAATTTTGACCATTGACTGTGTGAAGTCAAAGAAAAAGTCTTATTTATGACCATTCGTTAGTCTTAGCGAATTGGAACTGTTTCGTGTCCAATTCGTTAAGATTTTACACAAACTAGCTTAGCGAATACGATGTTACACGAATCAGATTTGGATTCGTTTTAAATATAACGAACTGGAATTTAGTTCGTTAAAATTAAATAGTGATTCGCTAGTTTTAGTTCGTTAACGTATTTACTTGATAGCGAATCTCCTGATTCGTTTATCTTAGTATAACGAATCAGTGTGATTCCTAACGAATGACATTAAAAAAATTGAAATTTTAATATTCATTTATTTTAATTTATAGGATTTAAATAGTCTAAAATATGTAAATAGCTTAATTACACATATTTTTGATTATATATCCTAATATTCGGTTTTATTTATACAGTAAAACATGGCTGATCAAGAACAACAAATTCAACCGCCACAGGAACAACCTCCACAAGGACAACCACAACAACAAGATCAACAAGCTGAAGTGATCTTATTGCCGTTCGATAAGAAGCACAACATTTGTGCTTATGTTGATCAAGATGTGACTGATTTGAGAACGTTTGGAGCTATGTTGACTTTCTTACGACGTTCAAAGATACACTATGCAATCACTGCTAAACCTAAAGTGTATCTTAGTATAATCAGGCAGTTTCGGAACACGGCAGAATATGTTGAGGAAAATAATTGGGTTCGAGCTACAATTAATCAGATCCCTATTACGATTGATGTTGAGGTCATTCGTCGGGTACTTCAATTTGACGATAATGATGATTACCCGAGTGAATTTGACAGGACATTGGTTAGGGGTTTATTCACACGTTTGAATTATGGGGGTGATATTCGTAAGTCTATGTTGAACAAGAATGGGTTGTGTCCACCATACAAGCATCTGCTGAATGTTTTACTTCATTGTATGAGTGGACGTCGCGGTGGTTTTGATGAGTGTAGACTAAGTTTGCAATCGGCATTTGTTGCTCTAATCCTGAATAAGCCTTTCAACTATTCAGAACTCATCTTTGATCATCTGAAAGAGCAAGTTCAGCAAACTCTACCGTCAAAGAAATTCTTGATGTATCCTCGCTTTTTACAGCTAATTATTCAGGATTTGATACCGAATTTGGTGATTGATCGATCGTTGGTGAACGATGTTCTTGATATGGAACATATGAAAGCTGAAACGGTGCATCGTATGTTAATCTATAAAAAAGACAAGCCACAGGATAAACGGATGATTGGTCATATAATCAATCCGGATTACGTATGTCCTCTTAATGAGCGCTGGATCCATGATGATTCGGATTCCGAGCGTGAAGGGGGAGAAGGTGGGAACAATGATGGTGGAGATGATGATGGTGATGGTGGAGCTGGTGAACGAGCTCTTAAAGAACAACAAGATGCAGTCGATGCTGCTCTAGCTGCCACCATGAAAGCTCAGCTAGAAAGAAAACGAAAGGGAAAGCTGTAGCTACTGGTGAACCATCAAAGAAGCCCCGTGTGTCTGCTGGGGCTGGGGTAATTATTGGAACTCCACCACCACGTCAATCAACTACTCAAAGCCCGGCGGTGTCGCTAACTACTAGCACTCCGATGCTTACCTTGACGACGACGATGGTGTCACATGAGAGGCTCGGTCTAATCCCTCAAATGGCGTTGACCGAGATACCGAGGCCTCCTGCTGTGTTGTCTACACTATCTTCCACCACATCAATGAGACCTCCTCCTCTGCCAACAACTACTCTTCGTCCACCTCCGCCTAGTGATGTCTCTTTCATGAGGATTACTCGGCCTCAAGGACCTGTTCAACCTGTTCCTCCATCCGTATACAACTTGCCACCAGGTCGTCAAACTGAAATGCTGTTAAATCTACTACATATATATGAAAATCAAATGGCAGCTGACCGTCAAACTCAAGAACGACTCATGGAGAATCAACGACGAATGATGAGTTATATTTCTTTTTGTCAAAAAGAGACTAAGTCGTTGCGTACGATTGTTGAGTCTTAGGGGGTGAAATTAAAAGAACAAGAAGAGTTGATTTTACAATTAACTTGTAAAGAAGATGCCCTCAAGAAACTTAAGAATGACGATGATGATCCTGACGAGTCTGATGCAGGAGGTGAGCCTAAACAATCGCATGGTTCATCCTTTGGTGCAGATGTTAGTGGCGGTGATGATTCGAACAAGCAGATAATTATTTATCAAGATCCAACAGCTGCCAAGCCAATTGAAATGATTGCAGCTAACACAGTGATTTTTGTTGATGGATCAGGGGTGGTTCGTAGTGTGGTAAACAGAGATGAGATAGAGGTTGGTGAATTTGCGGTTAGATCCTTGACACGGGAGCAGATTTCGATTCTGCTTGGGCTAAATGACGATCAGTTGACTGCTTTAGAGACTGAGCCCGATGTCGAAATGATCACTGAGGAAGAATTGGAAGTTGATCCGTTGTTTATGGATACGGATTTTATTTATGAGGATGAAGATATTGAGATGGAGGATGTGACAGCTGAAGAGTACTCGGACTTGTATCAACACGCAAACGTTGATCAAGGTGCTCCGGTATTTCATGAAGATGTAATTAAAGAGACTGAGGATGAACTGGAAAAGGTTGTGCAGCGAACAGTTTCTTCACTCAAAGAAGTGACTGATGATGACATAGAAGGATGGTTCAAACGTCAGAAAGTGGGTAAGATTATCAGTGCTTATTGGTATGTATATCAAGAAAGAAAAGATACCGCTGCTGCTTGGATTGAGGCGAATCAGGTGACTACCTTCAAGACTGTTTCTAAGGTACATGGTGATATTGTCTCCTGGCTCTATGATTCAGACCTTAAAGTATGTATAGTCAAGTGGGAAAAGGGTGTCCAGTATTACGAGAGGATAATGGATGTTTTAACTCTACCGCGTTGGGATGTACGTACCCTCGCGAGACGTCCATTTATCAATCGTAGGAGTCACCGAACGGCTGAGTGGTTTCATCAACACTTACTGTTCAAGATCAATCATGGATTCAAATTCTTCAAGCCCCAGGTTCCAAGACGTAAGCGCATTGACGAGATTGATCCAAGGACCGGCTGGAAGAAACTTGTCTTGAAAGTGAAGCAGCCAAAGACAATGAAAATGGATCCTGTGAAGACAATGCCTCAAGATATTTATCTGTCTTTCAACCGTTGGTACTATGACAATCGTACTGGCGAGGCCGTTATTGTTCGTGGTCTAGGACTGCAGACCGAGCTCATCAAGATAATCGACCCGATGTGGTTGGTTATTTATCAGAGACAGACAACGACGTGCTATACAGGAAGCAGATTTTGTTTGAACGCCAAGAAGATTACGATCTGGCTATGCAATTCCAACGAGTCGTTCGTGTGTGTCACGAACATGGAATTCATAGTTGCAGAGACTGGCAGTCCAAGCGCTTCAAATAAGTTAAACACAAAGAGCTCAAGACGAGGGGGTGTCTGTTAGTGCATGGTTTTGCGTCTAGAGTCTTTGTATTTATCGTTAATGTTTTATTTATAAATTAATGTAATAATTAATGTTTATTATTAACTAGTTCGTTAAAGTTAAGTCTAGTTCGCTAGGGATGTTAACGAACTAAGACATTATAATGTATACCCTCCTGATTCGTTAGGGGATGTTAACGAATCAGGGGGTGGTTCTCTATGTTAAATTATGTAACGAAGGGGGAGCTGGTTCGCTAGGGGATGTTAGCGAACCAGGTCGCCTTCTATATATAGTGAACTACTGTTCACTTTAATGTAAGTTTTTAGAGAAAAGTTTTCAAAAGGAATTTTGAGTAATTGCTCTCTCTCAAGCTTCACCTTAATATTATTCGTTTAATCTATTGATAATATATATACATACATAACATTAAATCAAGGTAAACTATGAGCTAGATATTTAATTGTAACAATCGGATATTCACAGATCTGAGATCTGTAAATTGTTATCGACTGTTAATCCGGGATCCAACATGATTTATGTTCAATAATTGATGTTTGTCTATAGTTATCATGAACCATAGGTAGATCTCTCACCAATGTCTCGTTGTGATGATGAATATATTCAAGCTGTTACTTTCAATTACATTGAGAACATTTTGAAAGTATAGTTTCACTCACCAATTTTGGAATTACATTAACAGATTCAACTGAAACATGAGTAATAGAGTTACGACTAACCTCTTTATTTTTGGCCATACAAACAAAAAATTCTTGTGGCTCTTGACTTGAAACATTCGAGTCAGACTCAGTTTCCAATTCATCACTCTCATCAGTCAATCTATCACCAGTAGCATCCTCAAATTGCTCAACCATCTCAAACATAGCTAGATTACCTTGATTGCCATTAGGTGAGTTGCCTAATAGCCTTTGAGATCAATCAATGTCATCATTAGCAAGCATAGCTTGTGACTCCCCAGAGTTCACAGATTCACCCCCACCCGACTTTTCTTTTGACTTGCTTGAATTTCTATCTTGAGATTGGGGTCCTGCATATTATTTCTTTGGTTTGTCACATTCTTTGGAAAAGTGACCAAATTCTTGGCAGTTGTAGCACTTGACCTTTAACTTATCAAACCATATTCTCTTGTTCAGTGAAGGCAAGTCCTTTCCCGTCCTCTGGATGAACCTTATCACCTTTCTCACAATCATCGCCATGTTCCATTTGAGATCCATTTACTCAAGTTCATCTGATCATAATATTTATCCTTTATTTCACTTGTAGTAACTTTGCTACCCACTCATCAATGAACTCATGAAGGCAAAATGTTGTTCAGCCTCCTTCATGTTCACATTTAGTGGTGGTGAACTTTGTGGAATTTCACTAGCAGATGAAGGACCCGATCCACATGCCATGTGTAACAACTCGGACTTTTCGAAATCAATAATTGCGTTAAACACCCAACCCATTTCGATGTTCGGGAAATTTTATTGCGTTAATTCATTATGGTAATATTATTCTTAATTATTTTTATATATAACTTTCATGATTTGGCAAAAATGAAACCAAACATAGATTCTTAACCCTTTTTGATTCCAACTTCAAACCTTGAGGACTAAAATGCAAACCCTTATTATAACCCATCATAGTATCTGGATATCCCGTTAACCTAAACCCAATATTCGTAACCTGATTATGATTTGGAATGCCTTAGACCTTAATCTTCGTATCTAACTTGGAAATTGAATCAAACCTCATGTTATACATTCCTTATCGGCTTAACCGACAATTCTAATTGAGTTAACTTGATCAATGTGATTTATTATCCCAAATAAACCTAGCCGAACCTAAACCGACTTCATTATATATGTAATCGTTTATATAAATTCAATTAATCTTGCAACCTCAACCCTCTAACCCTCTCCGTCAATACCCCCTTATTTAATTACGTTATCATAATCTGTAAGGGTGTGTTCGTGATCTTGTTTAGCCGACGGGTCCGTTCGTCTCGTTAGCCCTCGAATCATCATCATCAGAGGTAATTGTTTGTATGAATAGGATCGTTGTGTAGCGTTGATCATTAACCCTCTGTTTAATTGGATAAACATTTACGGATTTATCCAATTGAATTTTTAGGGTTCATAATAGATTCTGCTAATTTGTTTTCCTGTTTATTTAATTTCTGTATTAACTTATGACCATCTGGCACCCCAGCTTAGTTGGATTGGGGTGCGATGGTGTGGACGTTGGCTGGAGACTGGGGACGCGGGTTCAAAACCCCCCTGCGCGTTATGTTATGTTTTTTTTTTGGGATTAACCATTTAAATCATTATATCTAATATATTAATTACTTAGACCATAATATATCTATACTACTTAACCGGTACTTTATAACAACCGATATGTTAACTCATTTTTATTCGGGAACCTTGATTTAAAACTGTATATCTATATATAATATATAACCGTTATTTGAATTGTTAAAGGTTTAATTAATATTGAAGGTTTTAAAAAGGTTTTCTTTTTAAATATAAAATACATAATTATATTTTATAAATACATCTTATTATTTTTGCATGATAATTAGGTGGTAAAAACATTATTATAAACAAATATTTACACTATTTATTTCGAAATGAATCTTTATATTTCTTAGTATGACCTTAAATGAAATTAACGCTCATAATAATAAAATTTAATAAATAAAGTATTAATAGTTAATAACTTAATAATTAATCATCAACTTTTGAGCCCTATCATACCGGTCAATTTCGTATATTTATTTCTGAATTTACTTTCTTTATTAGGCCGTATCGTCAACGCGAGATCACCACATTCATTGTTTTTATTATCTTACTAAATCCGCTTGCTTAATCACTAAGGTGACTATTTCACTCCCCTTCTTTACTTATTTTAACCTGTTATGGGGACATATGTGTTTCTAGATATTTTCTATTATATAGTATTCAAACGCAACTGTTTATCCTTGTGTGTTTATTAGTTTGCCTAACTTGCTATTTGTTTACTTGCTTTATTTGAATGCTATTGCTTACTTCGGCAACCGATGTCCATTTTTATGGCAACGGTTTAGTCCTTTCTTGGTAACCAATGTCCATTTTTATGAATTGGTTGAGCCATTTCTTTATAGTTGTTTGATTGTTATGTGCTGTGGCTTATCTGTATATCTCACAGGAATAGTTTGCCCTTTTACATATTATTATATAATGTCTCAAATCTGGTGATTTACTCACTCAACATTTTGTTGATAAAATCTATTTTATTTTTAATGCATATGCAGGTTATCGTGTGCTGTGATTCTCAAGCTTGTATTTGAAGAAAACTTAGGTTGTATGCTAGAGAAGAAGACACATATATATCAGCCCATGGGGTCCTGGAATTACCCAAACTCCCTTTCCAATAAATCACCACCAGTGGTACACAAACTATGCCCGTCTTATGTTAATTGTGTCGAATTCATGCGTTAACGGACCGATTAACCAACCACCAACCAAACCAGCCCCATTTTGAGAACATTTGATATTATTACAGCCAACCCATCAATATTTAACCACCCAAGTTGATGGCGTTTAAAATCTCATCATTTTCCACATTAGTTAACAATTAACCGATTAACGCGCTCTTACAAATCGATTAAGGAAAAATTAACCAAACCAGCCCCTATAACCAAAAAAATGATTTTCCTACTGTTCTTACAATAACATAAGACCCCTCAAACTGATCGGGTTGACCACTCCTTCAAATAATACCCGGATGACAAAAATTAACGATTTCGACATTCGAGAACCCTAGAAAGCGGTTTTTTATCAATTGACCTATCAAAACAACTCCAATGGTCATGACATTTTAGTATCATATACTAGAAATACCTAGGGATATTTTGAAACCAAATACTACAACTTTTAACCTCTGGAAGTGTGCCAAATGATTTTAATCTGAATATGTCCGTATTTCAAGAAACGCATTGATTGACCATTGTAACGACCTAGATTATGAAATTAAATATTATAGGAGTGTATTACACACCTTGAACGACCACTAGAAGCTTGGAATCGACTTGACTTTATCAAAAACGAAAGTTTTGGGGTCTGGGAAAGTTGAGGCCAGATTAGGGTTGTGGGGGGGGGGGGGTTGTGTTATAAATCAAAATGTTACGCTCTAGCCCTTGCACTTTGAAATTCGATCCTTATTGCTCCCAAACTAAATGAAATAATTTTTGGAAATGCCCATAGATTCCCGAGCCCTCAAGCGAATCCCGAGAAATTAATTTACAAACTTTACACTCGCGTCATTCGGTTTACATTGGGATTCATCCCCAAATCTCGCTGATTCAGAAACAAGTGCAGGTAGACTCTCATAATTTGGTTCTCCGATTCCCAAGTAGCCTCAGATCCTCTGTGGTGCCTCCACTGCACCTTCACCGATCGAACAACTTTATTCCTCTGGTGCTTCTCCTTAAGGTCAAGAATGGCAACTTGCTCCTCAATATAGTTCAGCTTCGAGTATAGTTCAATATCACCGCGAGGCACATGCGCCTCCCCATCCACCAAACACTTCCTTAGATGAAAGGTAGGATGAATTCATTTAAGCTCTTTGGGTAGCTCCAGCTTATAAGCCACGTATCCGTAGATACTTATTCCATGCTTAGCATGTTTCTTTCATTCATACACACGTACATAAATTCATACTTCTATACTTTCGTACTTGCATTGTTTCATACTTGCTTTCTTGTTTTAGCTTACTTATACATACATAATCATCTCTACGTTTTAAAGAACCTTTCGCCCTATAACCTCTCAAATATTAGTAGGGTCTGAACCATTCTTTCGCAGCTTTTTATAAGGGTCTGTCGCCCCTCTTACGCAGGTTTTTATAAGGGTCTATCACCATTATTACACAAGTTTTTATAATGGTCTGTTTCCTTTCATAAGCGGGTTTTTATTAGGTTCTGTCGCCTTTCTTAAGCAGTTTTAATAAGGGTCTGTCGCCCTTCTTTCCGATGAAACCATATAACCATACATAGTTTTCTATATATATATATATATATATATATATATATACCTTCATTATCCATTTATCCTTATTTCTATCTGCAACATTCTACCCCGTCACAGCCTCAACAATAATTTCAGGCATCATATTATGCACAACACGATAAACCTCATCCACAACGGATTACCCAAAAACGAACTCAACTCCTCATGCTTATCGTTATCTAACACTGGTGAACCCTCCTAACAAGTCTAGTCCGTTATGGTTAGCCACCACCACGGCCCCCGATATGACCAACTCTAACTAAACTCGGATTAGTCATGCCTTAACCTACGAATATAGAAACTTCACGTAATCAACCACAATTCGTGTTCAACACATGGAACGTAAGAGTAAACTGACAATAACGTTGATCAAGTGTTATTAATTGTTTACTTTACCTACCTGTTCTAAATACTCCTTATTTATGACTACATTAATATGCTATCTAGCCCAACAAACAATTAAGGGAGAAAACATCCTAACATACATTGAAATGTAAAGGTTACCTCTTAGAGTGCAGCTACCCGCGGTTGGCAATTCCAGTCCCTCTCGTAACTGTTCGAGTCCAAGCACCGAAAGATACCCGGATCTCTCGAACGTTGGCTCTGATACCAACTTGTAAGACCCTGAAATCCGGGAGTCCTACAATTGGTAATCACATGTAAGACCCTGAAATTCTGGAGTCCTATAGTTGGTAATCTTTCCAAACAAATTCAAATATGAAGGTTTAACCGGTTTCATAAAATTCATAAATTCAGCACAGATTATTCTTGCAGCGGAAAAAAAACAAAATATCCAAATATTATCCTTAAGACATAAAAATGTAAATTAAAATTTTCTTATTAACACGATAGAAAGCAAAGACTAGAACTGCCTCGGGACCTCGGGTAGTCTTGAGCACCTCCAAGCAGTAATCCCATCCACACTCAACCTGAAATCATTCTAACATACAAGCATAGTCACATGAGTTGAGGGAGTTCATGTTGTTATCATCAAAATTTATTAATGACCGACCAAGGTGTTTAATATACGACTTCCATAGAAATAAATAAAAGAAATCAATAAATAAATTAGTTTTCCTCAGTTAAGCGCGTAACACGGGTCACATCTTCTCAAGTCCAAAACACAAATTTAAGGACCCGAATACCTCAGTTAAGCACGTAACACGGGTCACATCTTCTCAAGTCCAAAACACAAAGTTAAGGACCCGAATAAAATCTGTTCGGGGATTTTGAAACATCCGTTCACCCCAAGGACAGTCCTCCTATCCCGGGACACATCCGACTTAACTCTCAACAGAGGAATTAAGGAATTTTATACTTCTCTTCGACCCGGTCATGGCTTAACCAAAGCATTCACGTGGTGGCCACATACACACATACAAATAAAACAATCATAACTCATACAAACTTCCAAGCATAGATAGTAAAAAGAACATAAACTATGCAATATCATCCAATCGCTGCAAAAGGGTAAAATCATCATAAAACATGTATGCAAGCCCAAAGCTTAAAACATTTAAAAAGGGGCATCATGAAACTCACCTGATATGAATCACATAAACATCACAACTGGATCCTCTAGCTAATCAATCACAATCCACAAGCCTGTCAAGTTAAAGCACACAACAATCACTAACTAGACCGCAACGACTCGCTCACTTTACGAGACGTCCTAACGGGATTAGATTGACCCATAGCCACACCCAACATTCATATTCATCTATATCAGCCCCTGGGGTCCTGGAATTACCCAAACTCCCTTTCCAATAAATCACCACCAGTGGTACACAAACTATGCCCGTCTTATGTTAATTGTGTCTAATTCATGCGTTAACGGACCGATTAACCAACCACCAACCAAACCAGCCCCATTTTGAGAACATTTGATATTATTACAGCCAACCCATCAATATTTAACCACCCAAGTTGATGGCGTTTAAAATCTCATCATTTTCCACATTAGTTAACAATTAACCGATTTAACGCGCTCTTACAAATCGATTAAGGAAAAATCAACCAAACCAGCCCCTATAACCAAAAAAATGATTTTCCTACTGTTCTTACAATAACATAAGACCCCTCAAACTGATCGGGTTGACCACTCCTTCAAATAATACCCGGATGACAAAAATTAACGATTTCGACATTCGAGAACCCTAGAAAGCGGTTTTTTATCAATTGACCTATCAAAACAACTCCAATGGTCATGACATTTTAGTATCATATACTAGAAATACCTAGGGATATTTTGAAACCAAATACTACAACTTTTAACCTCTGGAAGTGTGCCAAATGATTTTAATCTGAATATGTCCGTATTTCAAGAAACGCATTGATTGACCGTTGTAACGACCTAGATTATGAAATTAAAGATTATAGGAGTGTATTACTCACCTTGAACGACCTCTATAAGCTTGGAATCGACTTGACTTTATCAAAAACGAAAGTTTTGGGGTCTGGGAAAGTTGAGGCCATATTAGGGTTGTGGGGGGGGGGGGGGGTTGTGTTATAAATCAAAATGTTACGCTCTAGCCCTTGCACTTTGTAATTCGATCCTTCATGCTCCCAAACTAAATGAAATAATTTTTGGAAATGCCCATAGATTCCCGATCCCTCAAGCGAATCCCGAGAAATTAATTTACAAACTTTACACTCGCGTCATTCGGTTTACATTGGGATTCGTCCCCGAATCTCGCTAATTCAGAAACAAGTGCGGGTAGACTCTCATAATTTGGTTCTCCGATTCCCAAGTAGCCTCGGATCCTCTGTGGTGCATCCACTGCACCTTCACCTACCGAACAACTTTATTCCTCTGGTGCTTCTTATTACGGTCAAGAATGGCAACATGCTCCTCGATATAGTTCAGCTTCGAGTCTAGTTCAATATCACCGAGAGGCACGTGCGCCTGCCCATCCACCAAACATTTCCTTAGATGAGACACATGAAAGGTAGGATGAATTAATTTAAGCTCTTTGGGTAGCTCCAGCTTATAAGCCACGTATCCGTAGATACTTATTCCATACTTAGCATGTTTCTTTCATTCATACATACGTACATACATTCATACTTCTATACTTTCGTACTTGCATTGTTTCATACTTGCCTTCTTGTTTTAGCTTACTTATACATACATAATCATCTCTACGTTTTAAAGAACCTTTCGCCCTATAACCTCTCAGATATTATTAGGGTCTGAACCATTCTTTCGCAGCTTTTTATAAGGGTCTGTCGCCCCTCTTACGCAGGTTTTTATAAGGGTCTGTCACCATTATTACACAAGTTTTTATAATGGTTTGTTTCCTTTCTTACGCGGGTTTTTATAAGGTTCTGTCGCCATTCTTAAGCAGGTTTTTATAAGGGTCTGTCACCCTTCTTACGCAGGTTTTTGTAAGGGTCCGTCGCCCTTCTTTCCGATGAAACGATATAACCATACATAGTTTTCTATATATATATATATATATATATATATATATATATATACCTTCATTATCCATTTATCCTTATTTCTATCAGCAACATTCTACCCCGTCACAACCTCAACAATAATTTCAGGCATCATATTATGCACAACACGATAAACCTCATCCACAACGGATTACCCAGAAACAAACTCAACTCCTCGTGCTTATCATTATCTAACACTGGTGAACCCTCCTAACAAGTCTAGTCCGCTATGGTTAGCCACCACCACGGCCCCCGATATGACCAACTCTAACTAAACTCGGATTAGTCATGCCTTAACCTACGAATATATAATCTTCACGTAATCAACCACAATTCGTGTTCAGCACATGGAAAGTAAGAGTAAACTGATAATAACGTTGATCAAGTGTTATTAATTGTTTACTTTACCTGCATGTTCTAAATACTCCTTGTTTATGACTACATTAATATTCTATCTAGCCCAACAAACAATTAAGGAAGAAAACATCCTAACATACATTGAAATGTAAAGGTTACCTCTTAGAGTGCAGCTACCCACGGTTGGCAATTCCAGTCCCTCTCATAACTTTTCGAGTCCAAGCACCGAAGGATGCCCGGATCTCTCGAACGTTGGCTCTGATACCAACTTGTAAGACCCCGAAATCCGGGAGTCCTACAATTGGTAATCACATGTAAGACCCTGAAATTCTATAGTCCTATAGTTGGTAATCATTCCAAACAAATTCAAATATAAAGGTTTAACCGGTTTCATAAAATTCATAAATTCAACACAGATTATTCTTGCAGCGGAAAAATAACAAAACATCCAAATATTATCCTTTAGACATAAAAATGTAAATTAAAATTTTCTTAAATAATAACATGATAAAAAGCAACGACTAGAACTGCCTCGAGACCTCGGGTAGTCTTGAGCACCTCCAAGTAGTAATCCCATCCATACTCAACCTGAAATCATTCTAACATACAAGCAAAGTCATCTTGAGCTGAGGGAGTTCATGTTTTTATCATCAAAATTTATTAATGACCGACCAAGGTTTTTAACATACGACTTCCATAGAAATAAATAAATGAAATTAATAAATAAACAAATTTTCCTCAGTTAAGCACGTAACACGGGTCACATCTTCTCAAGTCCAAAACACAAAGTTAAGGACCCGAATAAAATTCACCCCAAGGATAGATAAACTGTTAGGGGATTTTTAAACATCCATTCACCCAAAGGACAGTCCTCCTATCCCGGGACACATCCACCTTAATTCTCAACAGGGGAATTAAGGAATTTTATACTTCTCTTCGACCCGGTCATGGCTTAACAAAAGCATTCACGTGGTGGCCACATACACACATACAAATAAAACAATCATAACTCATACAAACTTCCAAGCATAGATAGTAAAAAGAACATAAACTATGCAATATCATCCAATCGCTTCAAAAGGGTAAAATCATCATAAAACATGTATGCTAGCCCAAAGCGTAAAACATTTAAAAAGGGGCATCATGAAACTCACCTGATATGAATCATATAAACATCACAACTGGATCCTCTAGCTAATCACTCACAATCCACAACCTCGTCAAGTTAAAGCACACAACAATCACTAACTAGACCGCAACGACTCGCTCACTTTACGAGACGTCCTAATGGGATAGGATTGACCCATAGCCACACCCAACATTCATATTCATCTATATCAGCCCCTGGAGTCCTTGAATTACCCAAACTCCCTTTCCAATAAATCACCACCAGTAGTACACAAACTATGCCCGTCTTATGTTAATTGTGTCGAATTCATGCATTAACGGACCGATTAACCAACCACCAACCAAACCAACCCCATTTTGAGAAAATTTGACATCATTACAGCCAGCCCATCAATATTTAACCACCCAAGTTGATGGGGTTTAAAATCTCATCATTTTACGCGCTTTTACAAACCGATTAAGGAATCATCAACCAAAGTCTCCCCTATAATTAAAAAAATAATTTTCCTACTGTTCTTACACTAGCATAACACCCCTCCAACTGATCGGGTAGATCATTCCCTAGAATAATACCCGAATGACAAAAATTAACGATTTCAACATTCGAGAACCCTAGAAATCAATTTTTATCAACTCAAATATCAAAACAACTCCAATGGTCATGAAACTTTCGTATGGTATACTAGACATACCTGTGGATTTTTTGAAACCAAATACTACAACTTTTGACCTTGGGAAGCGTGCCAAATGATTTTAATCTGAATATGTCTGTATTTCAAGAAACACATTTATTGACCATTGTAACGACCTAGGTTATGAAATTAAAGATTATGGGAGTGTAGTACAAACCTTGAACGGCCTCTAGAAGATTGGAATCGACTTGGCTTTATAAAAAACGAAAGGTTTTGGGGCTGGGAAAGTTGTGGCCAGATTAGGGTTAGGGGAGGGGGGAAGGTTGTGTTATAAATCAAAATATTACGCTTTAGCCTTTGCACATTGTAATTCGATCCTTCTTGCTCCGGAACTAAATAATTCCCATAGATTCTCGAGCCCTCAAGCGAATCCCGAGAAATTAATTTACAAACTTTATACTCGCGTCATTCGGTTTACGAAAATTTTTGGGGTGTAACAAGTCTACCTCCTTACATTGGGATTCGTCTCCGAATCCCGCTGATTCTGAAACAAGTGCGGGTAGAGTCTCATAATTTGGTCCTCTGATTCCGAAGTAGCCTCGGATCCTCTACAGTGCCTCCACTACACCTTCACCTGTCGAACAACTTTATTCCTTTGGTGCTTCTCCTGACGGTCAAGAATGGCAGCAGGCTCCTCGATATAGTTCATCTTCGAGTCTAGCTCAATATCACCGAGAGGCACATGCGCCTCCCCATCCACCAAACACTTCCTTATATGAGACAAATGAAAGGTAGGATGAATACCTTTAAGCTCTTCGGGCAGCTCCAGCTTTATAAGCCACGTATCCGTAGATACGTATTCCATACTTAACATGTTTCTTTCATTCATACATACGTTCACACATTCGTACTTCCATACTTTAGTACTTGCATTCATTCATACTTCCATTCTTGTTTTAGCTTACTTATACATACATAATCATCTCTACGTTTTAAAGAACCTTTAAAGGATTCATTTTTACTTTTCATATGATCATCCAGACATGTTCATTGTTACTTTTCAAAAGAGTTTCTCTGATAAATACGGTTATCGATCGGGAGTTCTATCATGGGGTTTTGATGCGGATAAGAATATGTGGTGGGTAAAGAGGAAGTCAGGAACAACTAAGTATTACAAAAAAATGAAAGACTTTGGTTCCATGACCAAAGTGGATCTTAGTGACCTGATTAATGCTCTATTCACCAATCCAATGAATGAAAAGCGCGGTATTGATTTCTGGAACTTTCTGAGAAGACAAGTCGACAGAGGTTTCCCTGATATGAAGACTGCTGAGTCTTTTCTGAAGAAGGCAAAGGGAGTCCAAAATCCAAAGATAGGGAAAACAATGGTCAACTTCATGTGGCCTGCTACAGACAAGGCCACTCATATTCCTGTACCAGACGAGATTCCAGACGGCACGTTGGATAACATGAGATTTTGGATGTATGATAGTGTAACTGCTACAGTTGTCATCAAACTGGCGAAAGGAAAGGGTCAGTTAAGATTCGTTGATCCAAGAGACCTACTGAAGTTCAATGAAAGGGAAATCAAGACTCTAAGTACGTTCCAGATAATTGTCGATCCGATTTTTGAAACGGCTGCGAAAAAATTCACCGGTATGGTAGCTTCAATCATCAGATGCAGATTTTGGGCGGGTGCTTTGAAAGATGTTGATATAGACTACATGGAGCATGATTAAAAGACAAAGCTACAAACCAAAGGGGAGATTGTTGGGCTTAGTTATGTGGTTTGTACTTAGTTTGTATTTAGTTTTACTTGTATTGGGCTTGGGGTACGGTTTGTGATGTGAACCGGTGGGCTTTTGTTGGTTTGGGCCGGCCAGTATGTTGGTGTACCTATATATAGTTGATATTATGTATAGGGTTAGGTTGTTCATACCTAGTCATTGTGATCGTGGATTGTAAGTGCTTAAGCACCCAACGTATTCTTAATATACGTGTGTTTTGAAGCAAACTTGTGTTAGTTCTGCGTGCTTACTCGTGTTCTTGAATCACCGAGTGTTGGTATTCCGCACCAATATTCGTTTTATTGATATCATAATTTTAGTGATCCATATTCGGGACTTACAATTGGTATCAGAGCCTTAGACCTTATTCAGGCTCGTTATTGTGATATCAACGATTCGAGAATAGCTTTTACGGTGGTCATAGTGTTTTCCGGTGAAACAGTGACTGGAGAAGAGGAAGAAAGTATTCTTGGGAAGGAATTGATTTTGGTTTGGAAAAAAATCAAAATCCCACTTTTCTCGGGAGTTTGTTACAAGTTGGCTGACAATCACTTAGTTTTCAGCCACTGGTAGTTCTCAGCAACCATCAGTTCTCGGCAATCTTAGGTCTCGGTTCCTCGTTGTTTTCGGTCAAGCAGTTTTCGGCCTTAAACAGTTCTCGGTCAAGACTTGGTCAGTCTCATGGTTCTCAGTCAAAGATTTGTCAACTTTTAGAGTTCTCGGTCAACGCTCAGTGTTTTCGGTCAACACTTGGTCAAAGCCTGTTTTCTCGGTCAACCAGTTTGACTTCGTTCTTGGCCCAGTTAGCTGTTTTGGGCCTGTTATACTTGGACTTGGACTTACAACTTTTAATTTGGATTTATTTTTAATTGTACTTAAAAAAACAATCTCTAATCAAATTAAAATGGCCCAGTTAACTAATGGTAGCAATTCAACCAACTCGTCACTTCATCAAGAACTTGATTCCATCGTGGGCACTGCTACTCGTATACCCCATCTCTTGTCCCATGAGGGGTTCAGTGAATGGAAATTTCGGTTCGAGCACTACGCCAAGATGAAAGATTCCAAAATTTGGAAAAGCATCGTGAGGGGTCCTCAAAGAATCACTTTTCAAAGACCTAACTCTGATGAAGTCATTGTGAAACCAGTTGCACAGTATGACGACGATGATTTTGCTAAAGTCGAGGAAGATGAGAAAGCTCTCTCCACTCTTACCATGGCACTCTCACCTGAGATTGCGCTTCAATTTAGAGAACTTCAGTCGGCTAAAGAATTGTGGGAGGCACTGAATGAAGTATATGAAAGAAACGAAGATATGAAGAGAAGTCGCTAGGATCTGCTGCGATAAAAGTTTAATATGTTTAATCATGTTTTGGGAGAAACATTGGAATCCCAACTTCAGAGATTCATATCTCTTGTGACCGAAATGAGATCAGCGGTAATTTATTTACAAACTTCAGAAATAAACAACAAGCTGGTGAACTCATTGCCGAAGAGTTGGGACATGAATGTTGCGGTTATCAAAAATACTAAGGACCTCAATAGAATGGTTTTGACTGAAATGATAGCCATCATTAAAGCATGTGATATGGATGATAAGCAACGGGCAATAAATCATGCAAGCTCTTACAGTGCAGCTGGATACAACGTTTCCTCCAACAGTGCTCTTATTTCTCAAGATAGCTTCTCACTGTTCAAGCCTACTCAACAACCACCACAGGGAAACTTCAAGATGTTCTCATCCACTCTAGGTCAATCATCATCATCCAACTCACCCCAACCATCTCCAGTTTTCTTCACCAAGTCTGGACAGACCTCTAATGATACTGGAAAAACTACTCACACTTCCAGTCAAAACTCAAATCAGATTCCCACCATATCTAAAGAGACTCAAGAGAATATCGCTCTAATGGCAGGATTCATGAATTGCTATAACGCATTTTTGGCTGGAGACTTGGTTCAACCTGTGGTTGCTGCTGAACTAGATCAGATTCATCTCGATGATGTTGAAGAAATGGACATCTCGTGGCAAATAGCCATGGCAGTTTTCTGTGCAAAGAAATTTACTAAGAGGACGGGTAGAAAAAATTAGAATATGCCTAATAATCAAAATGTGGGTTTCAACAAAGACACTCTCAGGTGCTACAATTATCACGAGCCGGGTCATTTTGCTCGTGAATGTACTAACCCAGCTAAGGATGGTAATACGGAAAGGGCACTGGTTCCAGTTGGAAATGTCCGAGTTGAGGCTGGAGGTAGTTCAGGTAACGGTGAAAGAAGTATGATTGCTCAACAGTTCTCTTGGGAAGGTCAGATGGTTGCGCTCAACATTGGAAATCAGACTGAAAACTTCGCCAATGTTGAAGACACTAGAGAAGAAAATGTTGCTGATGAGAAGGTCAATGAGCTTCAGTTTGCGTATATGGCGTTCACTTCTCCTGACTCATCTGAGGTACGTTTTCAACCATGTTCTTTGGTGATAAAATAGAAATGTATAAGCTTTATAACGACAGTCTAAGTAGGGATGTGGAGAGAATAAAATCAAAAAAATTTAAACTTAAGAAAAATGAAAAGGGCTTTTTAGACAAAATAGAAGCACAGAAGAAAGACATTTCTAAGCTCAAATCTGATCTTAGTCTAAAGAGTTGTCATTACCTAGATACTAATCAACAAATTGCTGAGTTAACTGCTAAACTGGAAACCTTCAAATTAGAGACCTTGAATCTAACTAGTAAATTTGAAAAGGCTGAACTTGATTTTAAAAAATTCAATGGTTCCAGTAATGTAGTTAACTCAATGATTGGGATCCAATTGTGGTTGAAAGAGAATGAAGGTGAGGGAATAGGATACAATCAAGTTCCCCCACCTTACAATCGTAATTATGTCCCTACCCCTGTCACCAAAGAACAGGAAGAAAAGATAAAGGACATGAAGTATGGTAAACAAGACAAAGGTGACGAAACCAGTTCTGTGAACACTGGTCCGTCCACTTCAAATATGAACGATTATAATGTATCTACTTCATTTGCAGAAAAAGTAATTGTGAAGGAGTGGACTGATGAGGATGACGACCCCTATTTTGAATTTAATAATGATTCTGTTTCTGATGTTTCTTTAAAACTTCCTGTTTTGAATTCTATTATTCCGACTGTTTGTGTGGGCTCTGTTTTAAAGAGCAAGGATTCTTGTGTGGTTGATTCGGTTGAAACTTTGAACTCGAATAATGTGGTTTCTAATACTAAAAATTCTAAAAAATCAAAAACATCAAAAAGTTACGTTGCACCTAAATTTGTCAAGGAGGGATGCTCTAATGACAAACAAGGTGATAAGTTCAAAAAGGAGAACAAGAGTTCTCACAAACTTAAGCAGACTGGTCCACACAACCAGTCCAGACAAGGAGTTGCCCAGAATGATTTTTTATATAAAACGTCAAACTTGTTTTAACTGTGGCACTCCTGGTCATATTGCTAGAAATTGTCCACATCGTCCGTATGTTCCTTACTACGGATTTTATCAAAGGAATATGCCATACATGCCCCCATAACGTATACATGCAAGGATTCAGGCATTATCAAGCTAGTTCATTTGACGATGATTGGAATCGAATCAAATCTGGCAGGTTTAGTCCTCGTCAAACCAAACCTAATATGTCCAATAAAAGGGTCAGAAATGGTGTTCCAAGTTCAAATTCTCACATGAACACTAAGACTAGACCAAAAAAGGAGAAGAAGGCTGATTCGTCTCCATCTACATCGAAAACACCAGAGATTATGACAACCATTCGTACCTATAATTCCAAATCATACAGACATAGATGGTTGCCTAAATCTCCGGTGAAAATGTCTACTCATTCCATTTTTGATGATCAAAAGGACATGTCATGGCAATCAGTGACAACTGTAGATGAATCACGGCCACCCAGTGTAAATATGGACTGGGTACCAAAGACTAACAAAACCCGCTCTTTGTGTAGGGACAGCTATGGAGGAATATCATCAGACCTTGGTATGTTGATAGTGGATGTTCCAGGCACATGACAGGGGACATTACCCAGCTACACGACATTCAAACATTTAATGGTGGGTATGTGTCTTTTGCGGGAGGAGAGAAAGGAAAGATCACTTAGAGGGGTACTGTAAGTAACGGTGTTTTAAAGTTTGAAAATGTTAATTTTGTTCCAGAATTGAAGCACAGTCTTTTGAGCGTGTCACAAATTTGTGACAAAGATTTTTCAACTCATTTTACTAAAAATGAGTGTTTAATTCTGAAACCTGGTATAATTATACTAGAAGACTGGATTCTTGTTCGATCACAACGAAAAGATAATTCTTATGTGATCGACATGAAAAAAAATGTTCCTGACGAAATAACCTGTTTGTTTTCGAAAGTGTCAGAACATAATGCAATGCTTTGGCATCGTCGGCTTGGTCATGCTAATACTAAAAATCTGAATCGTCTTGCTAAAAATAATTTGATGCGTGGTTTACCAATCAAGGATTTTGTGACTGTTGAAAAATGTGTGGCTTGTGCTTTAGATAAACATCACCAAAAATCTCACAAGCCAAAGTTGATTAATACCATATCGTCTGTTTTTCAATTACTTCATTTGGACCTTTTCGGGCCAGTTCATGTCTTGAGTCTGTCTCATAGCTCTTATTGTCTTGTTATTACTGATGATTACTCACGTTTTGCATGGGTATTTTTCTTTTCAAATAAGAGTGAAACTGCAGATTTAATCAAGAAGTTTATTGTGCTCATGGAGAATCAACTGAATCTAAAGCTGAAGGGAATCCGTTGTGACAATGGACCAGATTTCAAGAATGAAACTTTGAATCAATTCTGTTCAGAAAAGGGGGTGCTCTGTCAGTACACCGCCCCACGGACGCCTCAACAAAATGGTGTGGCTGAAAGAAGAAACAGAACTCTTATCGAAGCTGCAAGAACAATGTTGTGTGACTCTAAACTGCCACTGTTCTTTTGGGCGGAAGCTGTTAACACGGCTTGTTATGTTCAGAACCGGGTGATAATCAACAAATCCAAAATAAAGACCCCATATGAGATTGTTTACGGTCATCAACCCACTGTTGCGCATTTCAGAGCCTTTTGTTGTCCGTGCACCTTACTGAATCTCGAAACTACTCCAAAGTTTGGGGCTGCAGCCGATGAGTGTTACTTTGTTAGTTATGCGGGAAATACAGTTTACAGGGTCTACAACAAGTCCACCAAACAGATTTTAGTGTCCTATGAGGTTCGTTGGCTGGAAGAAGACTGATGCTCGTGTTGGTCCCAATTGGCTATTTGACTACAATGAATTTTTCAAACCATTCAATGTGTTTCCAATCATCAACACTGAATCTCTATGTGGTCCCACTACGAAAGCTGCAAAGGAAAATTCACAGACTGTATCTCATATTTCTCCACTGATTGATGATGATGTTACAGAGTTAAATAATGCTTCACCTGCCACTGATACTTAGTCCAAGAAAACTCCAGAACCAGAATGCTCGCCAAACATGTCTGAAAATGTGGCTAATATTGAGGGGGAGAGTTCTATTCGTCAGATATTCAGGAGCACATTGTTTCCCGATGACATTCCAAATGAATATGTCACCAGCACCTCGTACTCTCACAGTACGGCGACATCTGGATGGAAGAACCCTCTTGTTGATGGTATTGAAAACTTGTCAAATCTACAATCTATTGGTGATGTTTTTTATCAGTTAATTCCATCAAGAATTCAGAAAGATCATCCGATTGAAAATTTCATAGGTCCCATTGAAGCGGGAGTGTCCACCAGAAGTCAGATAGGATACATAAATAGTTGCATGTTTTCCTGTTTCATCTCTCAAATTGAGCCTAAAAATGTTGAAATGGCTCTTCAGGAACCAAGTTGGTTTGATGCTATACATGAGGAATTGAATCAATTTGATAAGTTGAAAGTTTGAAGATTGGTTAAATTACCTGAAGGAAAGAAAGCTCTGGATACAAGATGGGTTTTCAGAAATAAACAAGATGACACCTGGGTCATTGTCCGAAATAAGGCTCGATTGGTAGTTCGTGGTTTTCGTCAGGTTGAAGGGTTAGATTACACTAAAGTTTATGCCCCTTTGTCTAGACTTGAGTCCATTAGAATTTTTCTAGCCTATGCGTCATACATGGGGTTTACAGTGTATCAGATGGATGTTAAGACCGCATTCTTGTATGGTGAAGTCAAGGAGGAGATTTATGTTGATCAGCCACCGGGTTTTGTTGATTCTAAGAAGCCAAATCACGTCTACAAGTTAGACAAGGCATTGTATGGGTTACATCAGGCTCCTCGAGCGTGGTATGCTACATTGACCGCGCATCTTCTTGATCATGGCTACAAGCGTGGAACCATCGATCAAACCTTGTTCCGGAAAACTGTCGGAAAAGATTTGATTCTCGTCCAGATCTATATTAATGACATCATCTTTGGATCCACCAGCGCTGAGTTGTGCACAGAATTTGAGGGTGTAATGAAGAAGAGGTTTGAGATGAGTTCGTTGGGTGAAATAACAACGTTTCTGGGGCTACAGGTTCGCCAAAGCTCAGAAGGTATCTTACTACATCAAGGGAAGTACTCTGAGGATATGCTGGTAAAATTCGACTTTCAAGATTCAAAGAGTGCCAACACTCCCATGGCGGAAAGACCACTGCTGTCATCTGATCCTGATGGGCGTCCCGTAGATCAAACATACTACAGATCGATGATCGGGTCTCTTATGTACCTGACATCAAGTCGCACTGACAACTTGTTTGCAGTCTGCCAATGTGCTCAGGCTAATCCTAAACTCTCTCATTTAATTGCTGTTAAACGTATTTTTAGATATCTGAAGGAACAATCAAAGTTAGGTCTTTCGTATCCCAAACAATCAGATTTGGATCTTTATGCTTTTGTCGATAGCAATTATGGTGGATGACATTGACAGGAAATCCACGTCAGCTGGCTGCCAGTTCCTAGAAGACCGTCTCATTTCATGGCTGTGTAAGAAACAGCAGACGATATTTACTTCGACTGCCGAAGAGGAGTATGTTGCTGCATCTGCTTGCTGCTCTCAGGTTTTCTGGATGCAAAACCAACTGCTGGATAACGGTTTGGAATTTCTTGACATTCCTATTTTTTTTGTGATAATGATGCGGCCATTGCCATTGTGAAAAATCATGTTCAACACTCCAAAACCAACCACATCGACATCAAAATTCATTTTATTTGTGACTGTTTCGATCAAAAATTAATTCACCTTGAACAAGTCCACACTGACAACAATGTGGCGGACTTATTTACAAAACCGGTCAGAACAACAAAATTTAATGTGCTTGTGGGTTTTCTTAAAATGCTTCGTTTCGAGGATTGAGTCTTTTTGAGTATAAAATTGTACATATTTGTTAATTTTGCACAAATTTAGGGGGGGGGGGGGGAATCAAAAAGCCAAAAATAGTGTGTGTGCGTTGTTTATAGTATTTTTAAAAAAAAAAAACAAAAACAGTGTGTTTGTTGGTTTTATTATTATATAAAAAATATTTTCAAGATTCATTCTTGCTTAAAATTATGTCGGTTGCTCAAGTTTGAAGGACATATATTCGTATATGGTTGGTCCGGTGTTCTACTAGTAGTTTCACAGGATAGCCATTTACCCAACGACTGAAAGCACCAGGGGTGATTATGATGTGTTTTATGTTTTGTGTTCTTTCACTTAAAATTATATCGGTAACTCTGAGCTGGAAGGACATTTATGTCATACATGTTTGGTCCAGTTAACCACGTGTGGTCATACAGGATAGCCATTTACCTAAAAGCTTAACAGTAATCGGGGTGACTGAGTCCTTAACACGTGTGTTTCATGTAAATCCCTGGGAAGTGATATTATTATTCAATTAACAGCTTTTTAGAAGTTTCAAAACATTTTCAAATGAAAATTGATCCAACCTTTGGAATGTGATAGATAAATTGTTTTTGTGTGCATAACGGGTGAAGTTATTAAGCTTAAAAGGCTCTAGAACAGTCATTGATATTGTATGGTAGCTTTCCATGATGCGTAAAAGTTGAAGTGATATAAACTAGATTTGCTAAATGTAGTGTGGAGAGTCATTTTGAAGACATGTGCATGTCTCCAGATACATCTCTCCGGATGATAGGCAGAAAAGCAATTACCCAGTCATACACGAGCCCGTTAGTGTCTTGATCACCAAAAATACTGTAATGTTATGTTATTATTATTATTTATAAAAAAAACCTGCAAAAGAGTTAATTGAGTTTATCCTAATCCACTAAAATTATTTTTAGAGGCTTAAAGGGTTAAACTAGAACTACAGAGATGGAGCACACAAGTAAGTCCTGTCATGTCTCGAATGAAAGGCTTGTCAGTTTACTGGCACTAAGTCTAACGTTCAACCTTAAAGTCTAAAACTTGCTTATTAAAATCTTTTGATCAAGCACTAGGGGGTTGGAGTCAAATTGAGGTGATCTGGGGAAAGCCAAATACACCTTGAGAAGAGATAGGAGGGATCACAGGTCCATGAGTGATGTCCATCTAAGCTTTATGCCGAACTGAACCTTAATCATATCACTGATGCAATGAAAATCATGCTAAGTGTGTTATACCTGCTATCAACCTGTCTCTTTGTGCCATAATAACGCTGAACATGAATCCTTGTGACAGCCTCTTAAACAATATGATTCCATGTTCGGATCTTTTCATAAAAGGGTGGCGTTATTACTAAAACTGAAATTTGATCCCGACTTTATAAATTCAAGGGAGTTATTGTGTATATTATGTATATTAATGTGGATTTATTTTGTTTTGTCGTGTTCATTTTTTGTTTCTTTCTTTTTGAAATTACTCTCCTCGAAACGTTTGTGTAAACTGGACTTGTTTTTGAAATTGGGCTTTGAAAACCTTTGTTTTTTTGGTCTGCTTGGAAATTCTTTTTGGGCTTTTCACTGGTTCTAGCCCATTTAGGGTTCTCGGCCCAAGTATGTTATAATATAAGTGGTATTATTATTTTTTTTCTTTCATTATTTTCACAAAATAAAAAAAAAACCTTTATCTCTCTCAAGCTTCTTAGCTGAAATCTAAATCATCATCTCTAATCATCTTTCAAGAGTGTTCTTCTTTGACTAACAGGTATTGAACAAGATCTTACGAGATATGTGTACAAACAGAGGGTCATCTGATGATTGCCATGAACTGATTTCATGAATAATTTGATGAATTAACAGTGGATTCATGAGTATCTAAGGGTTTTGATGGACTTTTAAGGGGTTAATCAAGTGTTTTCGGTTGACTGTTTTTGACAAATTGCAGGTTTAATGGAGGATTAGTAGAGATCTCGGTGGGTTGAAAATGATTACACGTTTCCCAAGGTGGAACCTAAGGGGTTCTCTGTCTCCAGTTGTCAAGGGGTTCTCTGTCTCCAGACCGAGAACACCTTGTATTGACAGAGAACTCCCGTTCTCGGCTAAGTGACCGAGAACTCCTACTCTCGGTTGATTCCTTGACTTTCTTTGACCGAGAACTTCCCAAGTTGACCGAGATCTCTCAAATTGGGCCTAACTCTCACTAATTGGCCCAATCCCATGCTTTGTTGTGTACTTGGGCCATCTAATGCATTTATGGGCTCACATATGAATTTTCTTTGGGCCTGTTTCCGTCTTACGGACCAAAATCTTTTACTTGTCATGAACCATTTTTGAATACTATCAAATTAATTTATATGTTTATCTAACTTGATACGTTTGGTGCAGAAATGGCTGATCAGAATTCGTTAAAGGTTGTTGACACGCACAACATAGCTGGATACTTATATGATACACCCCTAACTCATAAGGAATTCAACTCTATGATTGTCGGTCTTAACATGTGCAGGATCTCTCACGCACTACGAGAGAATCCTGTCATATGCAAGAAGATGATCACGGATTTTTGGAAAAATGCTTGAATCAACCCATGAGGTCAAGATGGAGTCATATACATAGATTCCAAAGTACAAAAGAAGCCAGTTAGTATCACTGAGGCCATAGTGAGAGAGGTGTTATTTTTTGGTGATCAACCTCCCGACTGAGTACTCCACTGCTGCTGTTACAAAGTTTCTCACCAGAATGAGTTACGAGGGCACCTATCCTCCGGCAATCAAGAAACTGTTTCACCCATACTGGAGATTCTTGATTCACACGTTTTTCACTTTCGTGTCTGGTAGGAAAGGTGGTTCTGATGAGATCAGTCATACTCAGATGTCTGCTATCACTGCTCTGATCATGGATTGGGATTACAATTATTCCAAGTTTGTTTTCAATGAAATGATGGGCAATCTGAAAGGGATGAAGAAGGAGATGTTCCTTATGTATCCAAGGTTCCTGCAGATGATTTTCGACTCTCACTACACACATCTTGTCAAATCTCTTGACACTTTGGATATGAAGTCATTGGGACCCAATACCTTTGGGTTGATGAAACAAAACAGGAAAGGTTCCAAGATCGTCTATCATGGCCTTCATGCTCTGGTGAAATTTGGACGATTTGCGGAGACAGAAGCTGAGCCTGTCTTAGCTCTGGTTGCTGATGATGAAGAATATGAGACTGAACACCGTCAGTCAGATACTCCTCCAAGTACTGAGAACTTAAGTGCTTTGGAAGCTGTGAAATCTCTGTTACAGTCACCTGCTTTAAAGCCTCATCAGACTGTTATTGAGATCAGTGAAGAAGACATAGCTAAGGATCCAGCCGCATACCTCGGCCCATGTAAACGAAGAAAGAAAGATCCGAGGCCTGGCGTGCTGATTAGTGAATCCGAAACAACCAATATACCAACCACAGATGCAACATCTAGCCCTCAACAACAAACTGCTCAACCTGAGCCACTTGCCCCAGAAATACAAGCTGAACAAGATACACTTACTGCTGAGCCATCATTTCATGATTTGTTGACTAGTGATTTTGTTAGTGAATTTGATTTTGAAACAAATATTCCACACACTGACACAGCAAATATTCCCTCTGGTTCGTCTGGTCCAGATACTCAGGGTCAGTCAAGCTATGGTACTTTTGACAAGATTACCCAAATTCTGGCTATGCAAGAAAATTACCTTCGGAATAAAGGTAAAGGTGTAGTTCTTGAAGATGCTCTTGTTGACATTCATGCATTACAACGACGAGTCTTTGAACTCGAGCAAGATTCAGTAGTCAAAGACGTTTGTATTCCAGAGTTGGAAGCAGGTAACTCTGACAAAGATGCCAAGATCAAAGAACTACAGTCCAACATGGGAGAGTTAACAGCATTGTATCTTGATCTTCAACAAAAGTTGTTCCAAAAGTTTGGAGACTAGTTTAAAGGCAATGATGATGTAGCCTCCAAAATGCCCAACGTGAGTCAAGGTGGTAGTTCTACTGCTCGCCCTGTGGACAATATTGATGAATCGGAATCACTGCAACAGTACATGGACGCCCCCCCCCCCCCCCCCCCATTTCCAAGGAGAAATCAGACAGAATTAAGAAGAATTTACTTGAAAAGGGGAAGAAGAAACTGCTGGCGATGAAGAACTCGAATCAGAATGTTGAATCATCGGATCATCCAGGCAGGTTCATTGTTACTTTTCAAAAGGGTTTCTCTGATAAATACGGTGATCGATCGGGAGTTTTATCATGGGGTTTTGATGTGGATAAGAATATATGGTGGGTAAAGAGGAAGTCAGGAACAACTAAGTATTACAAGAAAATGAAAGACTTTGGTTCCATGACCAAAGTGGATCTTAGTGACCTGATTAATGCTCCATTCACCAATCCAATGAATGAAAAGCGCGGTATTGATTTCTGGAACTTTCTGAGAAGACAAGTCGACAGAGGTTTCCCTTATATGAAGAGTGCTGAGTCTTTTCTGAAGAAGACAAAGGGAGTCCAAGATCCAAAGACAGGGAAAACAATGGTCAACGTCATGTGGCCTGCTACAGACAAGGTCACTCATATTCCTATACCAGACGAGATTCCAGATGGCACGTTGGATAACATGAGATTTTGGATGTATGATAGTGTAAATGCTACAGTTGTCATCAAACTGGCGAAAGGAAAGGGTCAGTTAAGATTCGTTGATCCAAGAGACCTACTGAAGTTCAATGAAAGGGATATCAAGACTCTAAGTACGTTCCAGATAATTTCCGATCCGATTTTTGAAACGGCTGTGAAAGAATTCACCGGTATGGTAGCTTCAATCATCAGATGCAGATTTTGGGCGGGTGCTTTGAAAGATGTTGATATAGACTACATGGAGCATGATTAAAAGACAAAGCTACAAACCAAGGGGGATATTGTTGGGCCTAGTTTATGTGGTTTGTACTTAGTTTGTATTTTGTTTTACTTGTATTGGGCTTAGGGTACGGGTTGTGATGTGAACCGAGAACACCTTAGTGTTCTCGGTGGGCTTTTGTTGGTTTGGGCCGGCCAGTATGTTGGTGTCCCTATATATAGTTGATATTATGTATAGGGTTAAGGTTGTTCATTCCTAGTTATTGTGATCGTGGATTGTAAGTGCTTAAGAACCTGACGTATTCTTAATATACGTGTGTTTTGAAGCAAACTTGTGTTAGTTCTGTGTGCTTACTCTTGTTCTTGAACACCGAGTGTTGGTATTCCACACCAATATTCGTTTTATTGATATCATAATTGTAGTGATCCAGATTCGGGACTTACAACCTTTTGACCTATAATCTCTCAGATATTATTAGGGTCGGAACCCTTCTTTCGCAAGTTTTTATAAGGGTCTGTCGCCCCTCTTACTCAGGTTTTCATAAGGGTCTTTCGCCCTTCTTACGCAGGTTTTTATAAGGGTCTATCTCCCTTCTTAAGCTGGTTTTTATAAGGGTCTGTCCTTTTATCCTTATTTCTATCAGAAACATGAAACACCTTCGTAGCCTCAACAATCATTTCAGGCATCATATTACACACAACACGATAAACCTCATCCACAACGGCTTACCCAAAAATGAACTCAACTCCTCATGCTTATCAATATCTAACATCGGTTAATTCTCCTAACAATTCTAGTCCGTTATGGTTAGCCACCACCACGACCCCTGGTATGGCCTCCTCTAAATAAACTCTGATTAGTCATGCCTTAAGCCTATGAATATAGAATAAAAAAATCCAGTTCAAAACAGTCAATCCTAGACATGTTATTTGCAGAAATTTCATAAACCATACAAACTAATCAAGTCTCTTTCACACATCCAAGATGCAAAGACATAAATGATAAATCTTATCTTGTGACTATCGGTCTCGTTTATCAGTAACCAATGTTGGAATAAATCAAGCTAGAAAAATACAAACAAAACCTAAAAGGACTTGACTATTCTATAAATCAAGGGCGTAATGTTACTATGTACCGATAACTCAATCAAACAAAACCTTCAATTAAACAAAGTTCACACATATGCAGCACTATTTCATATATATCATATCTCAAGAAAACCAAAAGGCAAACAAAGTTTGTTTGTGTAAATAGCAATGAATCTATTAACAACAATTTGAATGACATAGAGTTATAATGATAATAGAGTTAATGTTAACAAAGTGAGAATTGGAAGTGAATCACGATTTATTCATAACCTAGAAATCCGATAAATCAGAGAGGGTTCAGGTATGATATAGCAACTACTGAAACAAGGAATATAGCAAACTTACACGATCAGTTTGGATGGTTTCACGGTTTGAAACCAAACCATGAACACCCCTAGTTTACACAATATACCTACAATCACAAAATCTAACGTATAGTTTGGGTTTGCCTCGTTTACACACATACAAACCTATAAACAATTAAATATACATTGTGTTTGAAAAACTAACATGTAAAATCCACCTAAAATGACAACAATTAACACACATACATACAAATCTGTTCATATTAAGTTCAAATCTACATACACACATACAAATAACTTTTAATTAAACTAGCTAACATGAAGACCGGTTCATATTAGAGCTAAATCACCATCAAATTGAGTAAATCCGTACAAATCGGTTCATATAAGCCCAAATCAGCACATAACTCAACTGAACCGAACCAACCTACACACAAATGAAACGATGGCCTGAGGTGCATGGTAATGCAACCGTGGCTATCTGGTGGGTGATGGCAAGGAGGTGCATCGGCGATGGTCTGGTGGGTGACGCCGAGGAGGTGCAGCGGTGGTGTTTTAGAGAGACACGGTGGTGGAATCTTGTGAGGGAAAATGGGAGGGAGAAAAGGGAACATATATTTAATAGTTTTAAGTAATTTTAGGCACTTATTTTTATTTATTTTTTAGACATATTGACCCGTTTAGTATTTCTCTGTATAAAGAAACCTACCCACGTTAACTTACTTTCATCAATTTGGTTTTTTGTAATTCTTTTTCCACTAACTATTGGCTTTTTACTCAAAATTTAATTTAAAAAGCTCTCTGTAATGCTGGATCTAGTTGAGGTAATAAACTAAATCATTTCGAAAATTAGAAATGTGCTCTTAATTTCTTTTTTTTTTACCTAAAGAAGTGAGGTCATATGATACAAGTGGAAAGTTAGTTAAGAATGGGTAAATACAGATTATGTGTTATCTCGAACGGGTAAATTGATTAAGACAATAATTAGCTTAAAAGAAAATGGGTCAAAACTGATTAACACATGAATCGTGGTCCGCTCATTTTTTTATTATACATTTAGGTTCAGAGCTTACGTGTGTGTGCAACTCATCATGAGTCCCAGAGAATATTCCACCAGAAGGTAACAACAGGCTTTATGTTTTTCATATATTTATATATTTTGTATATTTTTGGAGTGACATTTTTTATGTTATGAACAGTTCAATCCGGTCATATTTAGAGCTGAAGGAAATCACACGGATAGTGATTTAGCGGTGACGTTTTTAGGTGTCGGTGCTAATTCCGAGATTTCTTGTAGTGTAGTTTTGAAATGGCGGGCTTTGTGATTTTAGATAGCAAGTTTTCTCTTATTTAATTTTGATTTTATGACTAATGTTTAATGACTCGCAAAAAAAGAGAGTCATAAATCATTGTTTTTTTCATTTTATGACTCCTGCTTAATGAGTCATAAATCTTCTAATTTTTAGAAAACATGACACTTTTTCTATGACACACACCTTTGAGAGTCATAAATAGCCGCGAGTCATAAATTGTTAGTCATTAAAAACTATTTTTCTTGTAGTGCTGGGATACCATATAACCTTATAGTTAGAATTTAGAATGTAAGGCCCGGGTCCCGGTGCCCTATAGTGACGTTGAATTTACTCATAAATACAGTTCTAATTATCAGAGTGAATTACCACTTTTCGCCGAATATTTAAAAGTCAATCATATATTACATAACATTCAAATTTTGTCTTAGTAAATACTCAAACTAGTCTCAAAATAAAAACATGAAATAACATAAACTCTTCTTTCTTTCGATGTCATACCTTCTTCATATGACATGTGTCCGTCTCAAGACAGTTGTCTCACTGTCTCATTCTATTTGTCTGCGTGCATACTAAAAGTCAACTATGTTGAGAGAGTTCAAGTTAATCAGGCAGCATACATTACATACACATACTTTCATATACGTATCCAAAGATACACATTATATACTTAACCTGTTTACATTCCTTTTATACATGCATTCATACTTTTATACTTTCATTCTTTCAAACTTTTATACTCTCATATTTTTAACTTACCTTCATGATTTAATACATACATAATCATTTTATGTTTTAAATAGCATTTTGCCCTAAATACCTCGAATATTATTAGGTTCCGGTGCCCTTCATCCTCAGATATTATTAGGGTCAGGTGCACTTCATTCACATATATTATAAGGGTCGGTTCCCTTCATCCTCGGATATTATTAGGGTCCAGTGCCCTTTTTTTCGTACCATACTATCTCATACCTCGAATATTATTAGGGCCTGGTGCCCTTCTTTCCATACAACCGTATAAACATTCCTATATATAGTTCTATATATATACATAATCACATAATCTTAACCTTTTTATATATACATACAGCATTCACACATCATACACTTACTATATATGTGAGTGTAGTAACCTATCACATACAGTATGCACACAGCCCCAAAAACATAACAAATAAAAGGGGCTAAAAACTCATCTAGGTCATGTTTCACTCAGAGTTAACGGTAACACCTCTCCTTAGCTGTGCACTGCTAAATATTTGACAATTTTAAACATCACTTAACTACTCTCAACTAAATCATATCTCTAGGTTAGTGAAACCCCTAACTAACGGGGGTCGAAGGGTGGCGCCCCTGGCAGTGGGGTCCTAGGGGCGACAACCTCTAGCAGCGTCCAAGGGGCAAACCCCTGGCTGGGATTAAGGCTTTATTTAAAAATCATCAAAATATGCATCCTTAAATGAATCGATTCGAGTTTTAAACGAATCGAATTGAGTTTTATAAATGAATCGAATCTAATTCTGAAACGAATCGAATCGAATTCTGAAATGAATCAAATCAAATTTTGAAACTAATCGAACAGGATTTTAAAACGCATCGAATCAAATTCTAAAAACGAATGAGTTTTGAAACGAAACGAATCGAGTTTTCTTCAAACGAATCAAATCGAATTCTCAAGAACTCGATTCGAAATAGGTTTTCATATCTTTTCCATTTAAATCTTTTTCTTAAATCCCCTTGTGCCCGTTCTAACAATAAAATGAGTTATGGTCCATAATAACTTCGTTTTCTTGTTTTTATGTTTTCCCTACACTCTAAAGTCTGATTCACTATGCTAACAAGTTTCATAGCGATTTAACCTCAAATACTTAACCTTTTAATTAAAAACGTACATTTCTTAGATCCGGTTTGGTTAGATTCTTTTTTGTTGATTTTGTGTGGACATGAAATCTATACTTATTTAGCTCGGATCTGAATCTGGGATGAAGGAGTGTGTTTATGTGTGTTTTTGGAGTGTGTAGGGAGGCAAGGATGATGTAAATGAGGGTTTTGGGATTTTAGGGAGGTTTAATGGTGTTTAAATACCCGCAAGCCCAAGGACCTAAAGCTCATCACCATCCTTTATTTCATCTTGTATTGTTTAAGCCCACACTCTATTATTATTATTATTATTATTATTATTATTTTAACTAAATAATAACACACCATTAAGTGAACATAATTCTTTTATTTATTATTATCAAAAGTAGGATGTTACATAGAAGGAATGCATGCATTTTAGAAGTTATTTTGATTAGTCTTTGGAAAAACTAAATCTAGAATAACTCTAGTGATAATATTTGAATAAGTTCTTGATTATCATTATCATAAAAGACAATATGATTGACTCATCCCATTTGTTATGCTCTAATTTTCAATAGAATGATTGTTATTAGAAAGAGCGGTAGGATAGTTATATCATGTTTTAAGGGATAATTAAAACTGAGAATAGCTAAATATTATTGAAACTTTTTATGATGTAAAACTTATATTGTGTTTTAGTATTATAGTGGATGATTTAGATGAGATAGTTATTTATAAAAGAAAATTATAGTGAGTAATGTTATGGGATATTAAAATAATATAGATTAAAATATATGATCATTAAATTAATGAATGATCATTAATGTGAGGATCATTATATATTATTGAAAATGTGATATATTATTAACATCAAACTAATAGACTATAATTAAAAGTTCTACTTAAACAAAAAATAA
Source organism: Bidens hawaiensis (assembly GCF_021521415.1). Lineage (NCBI taxonomy): Eukaryota > Viridiplantae > Streptophyta > Magnoliopsida > Asterales > Asteraceae > Bidens > Bidens hawaiensis. Next base: position 114,547 of record NW_027496330.1, read on the forward strand.
ATCACTTTTGGTCAGAATTAGAATTTATGTAAGTGTGTGTGCAAAACAATTATAACACATCACCAGGGCAGAAGTGTGACAATTATTTCAATTATACACGGGCTAGTTTTGCTAGATAAAAATGTAACACATCATTTTTGGGCAGAAGTGAGACATTTGTATCATATTAGGCAAAAACTAACAAAATATTTCAATTAAACTTGAATGATATGTTAAATGTAACACACCACCTTTGGAAAGAAATGATACATCATAATTCACTCAAGTTTTTATGTTTTGTAAAATTTTATAAGATTTATTGTTTATAAAACATTTAATTAGGAACAGTTTTAAGGGAAAATTAGAGTTCTCGAGAAATTAGTTATTAGGACTTTTGAGTTTTTAGAAAAATTTTGAGTTCTCGGGAATTTTAGTGAGCCCGAATTTTAGTGGTGAGTTTTCGGGTTTTATAAGGTTTTCGGGATTTTGGTAAACCAAAACCATTTTAGAAAAAACCAAAATCTATTTTTTAAATCCTTAACCCATAAATTATTTTTATCTCATAATTTTTTTTATCCCATAAATTACTTTTAAATCCAATAAACTAATTTATGGTAAAGATATAATTCGAATTTTAATGGATTATCTTTTTTCCTAATTTAAATGATTTAATTATATTTACCTGATATTTTGAAATCTTTTATTGATAAAACTATATCATGTTTCAAACTTTTTTAATAGATAAAAGTCAATCAAAATTGGAAACTACATATTATATTCCCACGATTCTTCGATGTAACATCCCGAAATTTCAAAGTGATATTAATTATATTACTTACTAATAGAGGGAAAGTTTACTCGGGTTATCAGGAAATAAATAAAAGAGTAGGAGTGGGTATGGGTCGGGCTAGTGTCGGGTAATGGATGTTGGTTATGGATTTGGATTAATGAGAATGGGATTTCAGGGATATAAATACCCCCAAAATCCCAACCATTTTCATTTTCACCAAACTTCCTAAACACACTCAAAACACACACATTCTAACCGATCAAGATTCGAAGCCGAGACCCGAGATTTTGTTGATAGATCTGAGTTGGTAAGGTAAGAACAAATCCAACAAAGCTAATATTACTGAAAATGGTTAGGATTGGATGGGTTAACCGGACCCGAAACCCAAACTGCCCAAATCGGACCCCTAAAACGTCGATTTTAGGCCGATTTGATGGTTGGGGTTTGTAGGCGCCGATCATACGATTCCGTGGGTACCAAAATCGAGTTATTTGGCTAAGAAACGAAGGAGTTTATGGGCAAACAGATCTGCAGCGCGATAACTTCGCCTGCAAGATTAAGTTCGCCTGATGAACTTCGCCTTCAAGCGTAACTTCGCCTTCAAGCGTAACTTCGCCTAAGGATAACTTCGCCTACGGCTAAGTTCGCCTAAGGATAACTTCGCCTGAAGCCAAGTTCGCCTAAGGTTTAACTTCGCCTGAAGCCAAGTTCGCCTAAGGATAACTTCGCCTGAAGCCAAGTTCGCCTAAGGATAACTTCGCCTGAAGCCAAGTTCGCCTAAGGTTTAACTTCGCCTGAAGCCAAGTTCGCCTAAGGTTTAACTTCGCCTGAAGCCAAGTTCGCCCGAGGTTTAACTTCGCCTGAAGTGAAGTTCGTTTAGAAAATAAATTAAAAGCGATAAGTTAAAGTAAGCTAATACTAGGCCACCGGATTAGGTCAGGCGAGTATTGATACGTGTAACTTGTACAGTTAGCCGAGCTCAGTTAAAGAAGGGATTTACAGCTACCAGAGGAAGAAGCAGAGTTCAGGTGAGTTTCTAGCCCCATTCCTTGTTATGTTTTCGGGGCTGTGTGCATACTTGATGTGTTGTTAATACATTTATCCTAAGTGATAAGTGTATGCCATATGTGATATATGTGATATGTATGAATGATTGCTTGATGGTTCGTGAACGATCTTCGGATATTGCACGTACTGTCAGGTTGTAACGTTATAAAGCCATATGTGATATATGTGATATGTATGAATGATTGCTTGATGGTTCGTGAACGATCTTCGGATATTGCACGTACTGTCAGGTTGTAACGTTATAAATATGGCAAGTATGATATGAATGTTTATGTGTATGAACGTAATAAAGTTAATAAAAGAAGGAAATGACGGTTGTATGGTTGTATGGTTACGAAAAGGGTACCGAGCCCTAATAATACTCGAGGTATGATGTATGGTTGTATGGTAACGAAGAGGGAATCGAACCCTACTAATATTCGAAAACAAGGGACCAGACCCTAATAATATCTGTGATGTTAGGGACCAGACCCTAATAATATCTGTGATGTTAGGGACCAGACCCTCATAATATCTGTGATGTTAGGGACCAGACCCTTATAATATCTGTGATGTTAGGGACCAGACCCTAATAATATCTGTGATGTTAGGGACCAGACCCTAATAATATCTGTGATGTTAGGGACCAGACCCTCATAATATCTGTGATGTTAGGGACCAGACCCTTATAATATCTGTGATGTTAGGGACCAGACCCTTATAATATCTGTGATGTTAGGGACCAGACCCTTATAATATCTGTGAGGTTATAGGGCGAAAGGCTCTTTAAAACGTATGATTATGAATGAAAAGAAAGTATGTAAGTAAGAAAGAAAGTATGTAAGTAAGAATGAAGGTATGAGTACTTATGTGTGTATGAAAGAAAGTTATGAGGTTAAGTACGTATGTATGTAATAAGGTATTGTATGGTATTGTATGATTAACTAGAACTCACTCAGCGTAGCTGACTTTTAGTATGCACGCAGGTGAGTAGGTTGAGACAGCTGGCTTGAGTGGAGGACACATGGCAGAAGACTAAAGCCTGGCATCTGAAGATCTGATATGTTTTATAAGTTATGTTTTGATTTTGAAAGACAAGAGGAATGTTTTAAGACATGATTATGAATCGATATGTAATGTTTTATGAAAGTTTTATATTCCGCGTAAAGTTTTTAATTAACTCTGATATTTAGAACTGTGTTTATGAGTAAATCCAACACGAAAGTAGGGTTACCGGTAACGGGGCCTTACATTCGACTTTTATGATGAACATGAAGAACATCTTTGAAGTATCTTTAGTCAGTTTCCTCTGAAATCGAATTCTTAAAAATATTTTTTACAAATTTCAAGTATATTAGAGTTTTAAATATGAATTTTAGCAATTATAACCAGTTTTCTTAACAAAACATGAAAACAGTAAACCGAAAAAATTAGGTTTTTAATCAAAATTCATGTATTTTGATTTTAATTCCGGATTTGGGAAAAACATAAAGAACTGATTAATCAACATCGCTCTAATACCACGTGTTGATTAGTTCTGCATGTAAGTAATAGAAAACATGAATAATAATAAACCTATGAAGATGTTACAGCAGGAAGAGTCGTAACCGCAGCAAAGTATGATGTAGTTGACATGTTTGTCATCTTAATTGACTACCCCTTTTATATGTATAGTTAATGATGGTGTTATGGTTCTTGAGCGGAACCGGTTTAGGAGAGAGGCGGAACAAAAAATTGTATGTGAAATTAGGTTATGTTGTTAATTTATTCTCTCTATATATACACCCAAGAGGAAACACTTTATTAGCTAACTAGCTTTATAGTCTGTGTAACACACAGAATGACCTAAATAATTAAGTTACAAATAAAAGCAATGCATAATGTATATGGAAAAATATATTACATATATGATTGTATAATTATACATAAATTATTTTATTTATATCACAAAATGATTTTTTCCAAAAAAAAAATGCACGTGAAAAACCATACCAAAAAAACACTCCGTTTATTGAAAATTTATTCTCGATATCATATATGTATAATTGACAGAAATTTGATTATGAACCAATTTCAAAGAATACTTCTCAAATAATAATACTTTTGAGCAACACCATAAATTTTTTTTTGATAAGTTTGAGGGGCTTCTCGACTTAGCCAATTGACAAAAAAAAGTGAACACGTTCAATTTTGTGAATGTTTTGTTTCACTTGAGCATAATTTTGTATGACATGCTTCACATTTAACATTCCAATCACTATTCAAGAAAAAGACAATGATTCCATAAATATTTATAATTTGATAAAAGTTAGAAGCATTGATAGGCATGTCGGAAGTGTTTGTCATTTTTTCTTAAATTTTGAAAGTCATGGAAAAAATACTCAATGTGCAAAATTCCGAATCTTTGGACTATTTTCAAAAATGTCCTTAAACTCAATCACATTTAAAGTCAAAACTTTGAACACGTAAAAAATTTGACGATAAAACGATTTGCATTCTCAAATTTTTAAAAATTTCAGACTACCCATTTTTATTCGTAATTAATTTGAGCCAACTGTAGTTAATTTTTACCAAATGATCTATTTACCAACTTTTAAGCCGTAACAATCAAATTTAAGTTCCATAAAAACCCGAAACAATTTTTGATAAAAAAAACCCAAGAAACTAAATATGATAAACTTTATTATGTTTGAAAGTGATCGGTATATAGAATCATTACATTTTAACACACACGCGCGCGCGCACACACACACACACGTATATATAGATAAAGGATGGAATACGAAAATCGTTTATCGTACAATAGGTACGCGAGTGTCTGGAGCGTCCATCTTCAATAACCGTTTACGCGAGCCGGCCTCCTTCAACCCCTTCTCCCGTCGATTCCGTCCACCTTCACCATCGCCGTTCAACGATTCCGTCCACCATCCACCTTCGCGACACCATCTTCTTCCGACACAACCATTGATCGTTGCTCACATGTCAGTTGATTAAATTGAAATTGTTGAACTAATTGATCAATTAAACTTTGAAATTGGTCTAATTAATCAACAATTTGAAGTTTCCATTAATCAATTTTGAGTTTTGCAGAAACCCAGTTGCAGACGCTCTATATTTTGTTCATATGATCGAATCAATGATCAAATTAACGGTCCATTGCCGATTGTTTTGATGATTATGAGATTATATGAAGTGACTTCAGTGTTCAATTTCATGTTTACAGGTGTTTAATGTTTTTTGTTAGTTTTTAGAAGTTCTGAACACCCAGAACTTCTTAGAACTTCTAAACTTTTATCAGAACTTCTAAACTTTTTTGAACACCCAGAACTTCTTAGAACTTCTAAACTTTATTAAACAACCTGAACTTCTTAGAACGTATTAAAATGTTTAAAGACGTTCATTTTTTTTAACACCCAGAATTTCGTTGAATGTATTAGAACGTTTAAAGATGTTTTTTTCTGGTCAGAACGTTTAAAGGTATTCAGTTTTGTTTCAAAACGTTTAAACATAATATTTGGAACCCTAATCAGAGCTCGATTGAGTGCGTAATTTCTGCAATTCCATAATTGATTGATGAATCTAAATGCTTCTACACATCAATTCGATTGATTAAATCATTATTTTGGTGTTTATTTTGGTCAGAACGTTTAAACTTTGAGCAGAACATTTAAACATGAACCCTAATCAGAGCTCAATTAAGTGTGTTAATCTGTATTTTCATAATCGATTGATGATTCTAAAGCCTCTTACACATCAATTTGATCGATTAAATCATCATTTTTTTTATCAATTTGAATATTTTTAATGTTCAGTGACGTTCTTTTCAATTTGGGTTTTGACTTTTGAGATTTCATACTGTAAGTTGTGATTAAAGTTTAGAAATTGGATGAGATTGATTAAGGAGTTCTGAATTTGGATCGAACTCGATTTTAAATCGATGAATTTGATCGCGAACTACTGTTTGGGTTATTTACCAAATTGCCACCGCATGAAATTGAAATCGATGACCAGCAGTGTCGCGTACGTAATGTACGATAAGCCATTATTGTACAATAACTCACATATATACATATATATATAGTTTACTAAATTAATTGAAAAAATAAATAGATAGAGTAAAATCATATATTTTTAATTTATAAATTTATATGCCAATATAAAAAAATATATATATATAGATTTGTTTTTAAAAAATCGATCAACTTTTAAGCATATATTTATAATTTAATGATTAAAAAAATTACTTCGTAAATTGAAAGCATATTAGAGTTTTTTTTTATTATTTACAATCTTCAACAAACACGGTTTGTTGTTGATTTTTAATTTTCACCAAGTTTATTGTGAAATATATTCTATCAATGTATAAATATTTATTTTTATAAAAGTATATAGATATAATATAAATAGAGTTTAAAGAAAAGTGAATAATTTAATCATGTTATAGATATAATATAAGTGGAGTACAAAAGAAAAGTGATAATTACTGATCTATGATATATATTAGTTTGGAGGGAAAAAATTGTGAGGATTAACAACAAACCGACATGTGTTTACAATTATTTTACTTTATTAAAATAGGTAAATAAGGGTAATATGGCTCATCAATAATTGTCAAGCTAATATATAATAAAGTATATTAATAATTTGATCTGTTATAATATAAATGATAACGATAGTTATATTATATATAATATATTTATTCTTACAATAATTGGTTAACTGGTTAGCGTGAATATTAAACGGCTTATGTTTAGATTAGCTTGTTTAATTAAACGAGTCATGCATGGGTTGACGGACCTATTTAATAAATAAGTTATGATAGCCAACTAAGGTTGTATTTAATTTTAGTTGTGTTTCAAATCGTATGAGTTGAGTATTTTACCACCTCTTACAATATAGCGATAGGTACTTATAGTTGATAGTTTGTGTAGCATTGTTAGTTCTACACACAAGAATTTTACTTGTACACTTGTAAATTTGTATGATCCATATCAACGTAGTATTTGATGTTTGTATATTGTAAATTAGGGTGTGTTTTTTTTGTCGGTGTGGATAGATAGGGTGAAGTCGTGTCTTGTTGGCATGTTATTTCACATTGTCATGTTAAATTTGTGAACTCAAACACGGCCCTAACTCGCACACATTTAAAAACTTGTTGGGTTTCGAATCAACAAGTACTTATTTTTTGCTCATTTACAAGTATGAGTGATACCTTGTGATCTAGTTATAGCAAATGTCGTGTTTGTTTTGTCCTACGTACTATTAGCTTCCCTTAGGTTGCAACAATGATCATGTCAGATCATTTACAAGACCCCTCAACTGTAGCATGCATGTAGTACTTTCCTCGCCAAAACATGAGAGTATGAAACATCGACCTTATACCTCACATACTTTTTTTCTGCTCAACAAGTAATGATTTGCACACTTAAACATGTGTGATAATCTTTAAATTTCTTATCTAGAAACTCTCAGGAGTTTGAAGCTTTATGGCATATATACAAAAACAAAAGATGACTTGACATAGTCTTGGGCGATGACTTGACATGGAATAAAAATTATTTTGGTTAAAAGAAAAACATGTCTAGTTAAAAATCCATCTGTTGGGTTTGATATAGGTTTAATGGTTAAAACTCTTGGGGTTCTTGGTTGTGATAACCATGTTGATACATATATAACTTTGTCATGGGCGAAATAAAACGAGATGATTGGTGACCTATTTGTGGATAAAATAATCTCAAGTTCGGGTTTGAACAACAATCTTTTGTAACAAGTTTTAACACAAGACATAGTAATGTCACAACTATCTATCCACTATAATAAATGAGTATGTTAAGAGGTTCATACTGAGATTTCAGTTTTGTGTTTGACAATAACCATGAACAACATTATATATAGAAGAAAGAAGTTAGTGATAAATAACAGATAATAATGCAGTTTTATGTTTTCTGAAACAAAGTAGCTAGTAAACCATAATAATCCAACAATAAAACAAAGAGTTAATGACCATTTTCGTCCCTATGGTTTACTACTTTCGCCACTTCAGTCTAAAATTTGTATTTTTGTCAGTTTAGTCCTCATAGTTTTAAATATTAGCCAATTACGTCCTATCCGTCTAACGGCATCCAGCTATGCCGTTAGTTTAAGGGTATTTTTGTCTTTCTCCTTTTTATTTTGAGTTATTGGTCATTTTCGTCCCTGTGGTTTGATACTTCTGCCAATTCAGTCCAAAGTTTGAAATTTAGTCAATTTAAGTCAGGTTTTTTTTCTATAACCCTATAGAGCATTATCCAAGCCCAAAACAAGTCTACATTTACTCTGTCGACAACAGTAATCATACCCCCTCCTCTCGTATTTAGTTTTTAGACGGTTCCTAAACTCTCCCCCATGGTGGAATTCAATGGTAAAGTGGTCAAAGCAATTTCGTGAAACCGAATTGTACGGAAAAAACTAAAAATCGTTTCTTTGATGAATGCATAATATTTAGGGTTTAGAGATTAACATATCATAACGAAAATCTGGGTCGTAATCAACTATTATACATTAATCAACAAAACAATTTTTAGTTTTTTCTGTATAATTCGGTTTCAGGGAATTACCTTGACCACTTTACCATTGAATTCCACCATGGAGAAGATTTTAGGAAATGTCTAGAAACTAAATATAAAGGGGGGGGGAGGTATGATTACTGTTGTCAACAGAGTAAATGCATACCAGTATTTGAGGTTGCTCGATGGTTTTGGGCTTGAATTATGCTCTTCAGGGTTATAAACAAAAAAAAATAAAAAATAAAAAAAACTGAATTAAACTGAACATTAAATTGACAAATTTTCAAACTTTGGACTGAATTGCCAAAAATATCAAACCACAGGGACTAAAATGACCATTAACTCAAAATTAAAAGGAGAAAGACAAAAATACCCTTAAACTAACGGCATAGCTGGATGCCGTTAGACGGATGGGATGTAATTGGCTAATATTTAAAACTATGAGGACTAAATTGACAAAATTAAAAATTTTGGACTGAAGTGGCGAAAGTAGCAAACCACAGGGACGAAAATGACCATTAACTCTAAAACAAATATGCAAAAACAAAAGTTATAGTTCAAGGCTGTGATGGCTGGTTTTGATTTTGGAGCGAGAGTTGACGTTGTGCGAGCTGCTGCAGATGAAGATCCTGTTCTTGTTGTGGATGTGGCTGCTGTTGTTGGGTCTGACCTGAAGATCCAGCACCATCAGAACATCTATTAAACCCCCACATGTCCATCAACTGCTGTTGATAATGTAATATTTGCTGTTGCTGATGGTGCTCCAAGTTCTTTAGCATATCCTGCTCTTCATGTTGCTGAGCCTCGTATAATTGTCGGTTTCCAGAAGCCTCGGGTTGCTCCAACTTAGAACCTATAATGTGCTGGTCCGGAAACTGTGGCATGCAGCCTGTGTTTAAAACAGTATTCATGGCCGACGGTCCAACGAAGGTAGCCAATTCTAGTTTGGCAGATTGTATCTCGGACTGGATTCGCTTTAACTTATGTTGGAGGATGCATATAGAACCGACACAACCGTATATCGGGTCCTTTAGCCGGGCCTCAGCCTCATATACAAGGGAAGTAACAGCTTCTGCTCTCTCGGCTGCGGTAGGGAGATCGCTTAGTATTTTTGCAACATTGCTGGCTCCATAGACTGTGTATGCTTTCGAATCTATGAGGCTGGTCGGGTGGGAAGTACTGCAAACACGCATTCGTTGATGCATTTACGACGCAAAGTCTTGCAAGAAGCACATGGAGTTTTTGAAGAAGACATCCTTTACAAGCTGCTTATTCTCCAAGAATTTACAGTTTCTTTCATGAATTTTGAAAACTGAAATTCAAGATGGGATGGATTATAAAAAAAAATCAGTTGATATGATTCATACAGAAATAGATGCATCATTGTTGTCACATCAGAGATAGAAACACAATATATATATATATATATATATATATATATCATCAAACCGAACAGAAATCAGAAAAACAAACTGCTAAGGAAACTGAATCAAATTTATTCTAGAAAGCAATAAAGAGAACTACTCACCTTATTTTGCGTTTTGATTTGTTAAGATCTGTAACGCCCCCAAAAAATCTGTCCTCTTTATATAATATTATATTAGTAATGGATAAGTTCTGTTTAAATTTGAATTTGAACTTAAAGATATGGGTAGTTTATCTTCGTTTAAGGTTTAAAATTAGTTACAAGATGATTTACAAAGTAGTATAAAACTAATTAGAAATATTGGTAATTTGTATTACAATTTTTTAGTGACATGATATTTAACTAGAGTTGAAAAAAATAAACAAACGATTGATTGTTTTAAAGAACAATTATAGAGTAAATTACATTGTCAATATAGTTCACTACTACACAATTCATTCTAGTGACCCGTGGGATAAAATGTGTTGCTAGTATTATATTTATTAATTTATTTTTGAACGACATGTAAGAATAAATATATCTATAATATATATAAACGAAAACAATAAAATCTTACGTGTCGCGATATGGTCGCTTCCCCTTTTTTTGAAGTCACCAGATTTCCTTGATTTTTAAATGGAGGTTTCTCATGCATTTGACCCGAATTCATGGATATGGGTCTAATCAAACTCATATATTTCTTAAACGGGTTATAAGATCTCATTAAATTTAAAACTAATCTCACAAAATATCTGATATAAAAATTCTATAAAGTAGAGATATACTAAAAATTAATATATTATTTATAATTAAAAAGCCAATTTCATAGTAAAAATAAAAAAACGGGTCTTGGGTCTCATCAAATCATATAGCTTTAAAACCGGGTTATAACATCTCATTTATTTGTGAAACAATTTATCATCAAACAATAATTATATTATTAACTTTCATACAATAAAAAAATAAAAATTCAAAACATAAATAAATATTTGAAACAAATAATATAAAACAACCCCCTATATTAACGAAACATTTAAAAAGTTTTATGATTGTTTCTTACATTTACTCAAGCCACCATATTGTTTTATTTGTAAATGAAGACTTCAAGTGCATTTGACCCGAATTCACGGTATGTGTCTCACCATACCTAGATAACCTTAAACGAGTTATAACATCTCACTGTTTTAAACATAAATCTCACCAAGTATTTGATATTCAAATCTTATAAAGTACGGATATACTAAATATTAATATCCAATTTTTTAAGAAAAATATATTATTTATAATGAAAATCAATTTTATAGTAAAAAAAATAAGTGGGTCATGGGTCTCACCAAACCCATAGCTTTTAAACGGGTTATAACATGTCATTTATTTGTGAAACTATTTCATTATCAAACCATAAGTATATTATTAACTTTTTTATAATACATAAAATTAAAATGCAAAAAAAATATGAATATTAGACACGAAAAAGAAACACAACCCCCGTAATACGGGGGATAAAAACTAGTATTATATATATATATATATTAATATGGCCATCATTATCATTTATATTATATAAGATCAAAATATTAATTATACCTTATCATATATTAGTTTGGTAATTGTTGATGGGCCATATTACCCTTTACTAACTAATAAAGGGTTTCCCCTTGGGTGTATATATAGAGAGATTAATATTAACATAATAACCTGATCATACATACATACAATTTTGTGTGTCTCATCTCTCCTAAACCGGGTTCCTCTCAAGAACCCAAACACCATTAACTATACATCCTAAAGGGGAACTCGGTCAAGATGACAAGCATGTCGACGACTTCATAGTCTGCTGCGGTTACTACTCTCCATGTTGTAACATGTTCATAGGTTTAATATTTATCATGTTTTCTATTACTTACATGAAGAACTAATCAACATGTGGTATCAGAGCGATATTGATTAATCAGTTTTTCATGTTTCTCTAAATCTGGAGTTAAATCAGAAAACATGGACTAAAACTTGATAAACCCTAATTTTTTCGGTTTCTTTTTTCATGTTCTATTAGGAAAATAATATATGAAACTGTTTAAAATCGCTAAAATTCATATTTAGTAAACTCTAATATTTTCGAAATCTATTAATTTCATGTTTGAAGATTTCGATTCCAAGTTTTTTTTGTATTTTTAATTGTTAAAATTTTCGATAGTGTTTTTCGTATTTATCATTATTATCAAAAATTATACATATGTTGGTTTAAAATCTAGATTAAAATTTGTTAATGATTATTTAAGGAAATATTTTTTCAAATCTTGGATAACTTAGAAGTTTTAATATTTTCTTAAAAGATTTGAATCCCCTTAAAATAGGAAGCAAATATAATTGTTAGTCATTAAAAAGATTTGAACCAAATCTTATCATTATTAATTTAGTTATTAAAGATCATGGATTAGTCTACGGCTTTTCAAGTCAGTGTATGGGTTTCTAACTAGTTTACCAACCATAAACCATAAACCTCAGAAACCCGTAAACCCATTAAGATTCTTGAAAACTCAAAATTTTTGGAAACTCAATTTTCTAAGAACTAAATTCTTCGAGAACTCTAATGATTTGCTATTAACTAAATAATTTTGTAAGCTGTTAAATATTATATATATATATATATTTACAAATCTAAGAAGACTTAACTTGAATGAACTTTTGATGTATCACTTCTGCCCAAAGGTGATTTGTTACATTTACTATATCATTCAAGTCTAATTAAAAGCTTTTGTTAGTTTTTGCTTAAGATGACACAAATGTCTCACTTCTGTCCAAAGGTGATGTATTACATTTTTATCTAACAAAACTAGCACGTGCATAATTAAAATAATTGTACACTTCTGCCCAAAGGTGATGAGATACAATTTTTTTGCACACATACTTAAATAAATTTTAATTTTACCCAAAGGTGATTTATTTTTTGTTTAAGTAGAACTTTTAATTATAGTCTATTAGTTTGATGTTAATAATAGACATATCACAATTTCAATTAAATATAATGATACTCACATTAATGATCCTTCATTAATCTAATGCTCATAAATTTTAATCTGTATTATTTTAATATCCCATAATGTTACTCACTATAACATTATTTTATAATTAACGATCTCATCCAAATCATCCACTCTAATCTCAAAACGCAACTGAATTTGTCTCATAAAGAGTTTCAATAATATTTAGCTCTTCTCAGTTTTAATTACCCATTAAGACATGATATGACTATCATACTGCTCTTTCTAATAACAATCATTCTATTGAAAACTAGAGCATAACAAATGGGATGAGTCAATCATAATGTCTCTTATAATAATGATAATCAAGAACTTATATAAATAAATATTATCACTAGAGTTATTCTAGATTTAGTTTTTCATAAGACTAATCAAAATAACTCTTAAGATTCATGCACTCCTTAAAAGTTCTAACTATAAGGTTAAATGGCATTACTGAATATATCATAATGTACAATACCATGACCCATAAAGTTAAGGGCTCACAAATGGAAATAAGTACACTTTTATAATGCATTACATACTAATATTTTCTATTATTACAACTTGTCGCCTTAATTATCAACTATAACACTCATAAGTACAACAGGAAAACGAGTATGTTGATTAGCAACACATGTAAAAGAAAAGAATATGGGAGTGGAACATAAGATGTCATTCAACTCACCACCATTAAAACCTTTAAGAGGATAATTCTAAGGTTCATGGACAAAATACAAGTATTACTTTCAGCTTTAAGTTCTCTAAGGAAAAGTCTCATTGTAAAAATATGTCATTATATTAGGCATAAGTAACAAGGAGATCCATAATTAAAAAGAATATCTGGCTAAAACAGTAGTCGTATCTATAATATATATAAATGAAAACAATAAAATCTTACGTGTCATGATATGGTCGCTCCCCTTATTTTGAAGTAACCAGATTTCCTTGATTTTCAAATTGAGGTTTCTCATGCATTTGACCCGAATTCATGGGTATGGGTCTAATCAAACCCATATATTTCTTAAACGGGTTATAAGATCTCATTGAATTTAAAACTAATCTCACAAAATATCTGATATAAAAATTCTATAAAGTAGAGATATACTAAAAATTAATATATTATTTATAATTAAAAAACCAATTTTATAGTAAAAATAAATAAAAGGGTCTTGGGTCTCATCAAATCATATAGCTTTAAAACCGGGTTATAACATCTCATTTATTTGTGAAACCATAATTATATTATTAACTTTCATACAATAAAAAAAATAAAAATTCAAAACATAAATAAATATTTGAAACAAATAATATAAAACAACCCCCTATAAACGAAACATTTAAAAATTTTTATGATTGTTTCTTACATTTACTCAAGCCACCATATTGTTTTATTTGTAAATGAATACTTCATGTGCATTTGACCCGAATTCACGGTATGTGTCTCACCATACCTAGATAATCTTAAACGAGCTATAACATCTCATTGTATTAAACATAAATCTCACCAAGTATTTGATATTCAAATCTTTTAAAGTACGGATATACTAAATATTAATATCCAATTTTTTAAGAAAAATATATTATTTATAATGAAAAACAATTTTATAGTAAAAAAAATAAGTGGGTCATGGGTCTCACCAAACCCATAGCTTTTAAACGGGTTATAACATGTCATTTATTTGTGAAACTATTTCATTACCAAACCCTAAGTATATTATTACTTTTTTATAATACATAAAATTAAAATGCAAAATAATATGAATATTAGACACGAAAAAGAAACACAACCCCCGTAATACGGGGGATAAAAACTAGTATTAATGATATTTATGTATGCTAATCCTAATATTCCAATTAACGCATGATAGGTTGAGTCTAGTTCTATAAGTTTCTTTACTGATATCAATGATTTGATCACGAGGGAAAAAACCCTTGATTATGATAATCTTACTTCGGTCAAAAACTAACAAGGTAATCTTTGGTCGAATTGCTTCGGTCAAAGATTAACAAGGTAATCTTTGGTCAGATGGTATGTGATTATTATAACCTCCGACATAAAAAACTCCCGGACGGTGAAAACTATCACCGTCGACTTTATTAATGATAAATGGTGGTTACAAGTTTTGTGGAGTTGTTGATCATCGAATGCTATGTGTGAATACAAAATATCTTAGCAGCTAGAATACGTGAGTTTGTGTGTGTTCTAATGTTGATCCCAACTCAGTTTATAAAGAAAATATTAATAACAACAATTCCTAATAATCCGCAAGTCCTCCACTAGCCGCTCCCCATTACTTTGACCACGTGCCATAAGAGTCCAGTAGCGAAATAAGTGGAAGAACAAGTCTAAGAGCCGTTGTTGACAATTAAACATCAATCTTCACGAAGTCCTCCTTTACTAGCTAAGTTCAATGACGACCCTGGATCCATATTCCAGCTAGAGAATACTCCATGAGGATAATTGATGCAAGCACGCCTTAAAATTGTTATACCTGTCTAACACATCACCATACGAAACGCAATCATTAGTAAACAAATAATACCGAGGATCATTGATTATTTATAACCTGATACATATCTCAAAGATAATCTATCCATAAGATAGTTAAGGATTAAAGATCCTCAGCATAAAATTCATGCCCTAACAATTGCCCCCAAAATGGCAGGTGATAGTGGAACAAAGCTGTCATTTTGAAATTCAAACTTACTGCGAAAACTGATAGATGGGACGGTTTTGCCAGAAATATTTACTATTTAGCCCCCAGGTTAATAATAACCGTCTATATATGCCGCCCTATATCTTTGATTATAACCATACCTTCAGCCGACCCATCAGGTATCCTTCTTACCCTTTTCTTTAATTTCTTTAACAATGTCTACTACTTCATCTTCTTTTTCTCCGTCTCCCTCTAAGCCTTCCGAACAAACCTCCGATAACTCCGAGTTGTCGGAAATGGAACCACAATGTCTCATAGCCAACCCGTCTACCGAGATTTGTAAACTCGCAGATCCCGAGATAGATGAGTTCCGTTCGTTGTTCCCTCCGAAAACCCTATTCCGACTTTACGAATCCAACGTCCGCTGCGATGTATATTCCAAAGTCTAGGTGTGTTTTCCGGCGACTCCATTCCTGATCGGCTACAAGTATCCTTTTCCTCCTTTCACTCAAAGTTTCTTTGATTCCACCGGTATAACCTATATACAGGCTATGCCTATGGTTTGGAGGGTCCTTATCACTATCGAGAGAATCATCGAAGAGCAAGAGATTGATTTCGGTCTTCCAGAGTTATCACACCTGTACACCCTTACTACCCACGGTCCTGCCCGATTTATCTTCAAATCCAAGCCTCGACAACCTCACCCAATACTAAAAGCCACTTTAAATGATTCCTTGTGGAGGAATCAGTTTTTCTTTGTAAAACATGACTCAATACCAGGAGGGATTGAACTTCCTTAAAAATGGATTAGAAAGGGTAGGATCCTGGATCCTTAAGAAATAGCAGGATCCTTAATGCTTTAACTTTAATTCTGAATTTTCCTTTTTGTTTGCAGTTGACAACTTTGCTTCTTTGGGCAAGTTACCTGGCACAGATTAAAAGACAAAACGGTTCCTAGCACCGGATATCGAGGTTAGAACTTTTCAAGCACGTTTTGTGGAAGCTTTTTGTGATATTTCTTCAAGTTCCAACATGTCAAGTCAATAATTTTAAGATAAATAAAATTAGAATAAGAAAACTTATCTGTTAACTTTTTCCTTTTCAGACGCCAAGAAATCTCAGAAGTCCGCTAGCAGGTTCTCCTTGGAAGATATTGATTGCATGGTCACCTCTCCGGACATCAAGAAAGAAGCCTTGAAAACAGCAACAAGTTCCAAGCCTAAGACTGCTACACCCAGAGCCAAGTCTGCCGCATCTAAGAGGAAAAGGTCTTTTGATCCCGAGACTCACTATGACACGGTCCTGAATGTAAGTATTCCTTATCCTGTAATATCTCTTTTAAGGATCCAATATCCTTGTAACTTATACTTCTTTGTTGATGATAGGCTATGAATGCTTTCAAAGAGCATTATGAAAAGATTATCAGTTAGATGAGTGAGAAGCTGTAAGGACTAGGGAAGGCCGTGGTTGCCAAGGATAAGGCAATGATCCAACTTTCCAAGGACAAAAAGCAATTGGAGGATCAGCTATCCTTAGCGGAGACCCAACACCAGGAAGCTGTGAAGCAGGCTACTGAGGAGGCCAAGATGTGGGCCGCTAGGTCGGTCTTCCAAGCACGGATCAAGATGGCAAAGGAGGCCAGCGACTCTGCTTTCGATAAGGCGACCTCGGACGTGAACAAATGGAAGTCTGCTCTGGAAACTCTTTGCGGTGAAGAAGATGAGGAGATGGCTGAGGAAAATGAGGCTGGGACTAGTGGCGTCAAGGAGGTGATTGAAGCTGGTGAGGGAGAAGGTGATGTAGAGGGTGAAGATGCAGCGTAGGTGGGCGATGAAGGATAAAGAAGACAAGGCCCGAGCCCACTTTTTCATTTTGTGTTGATGTTTTCTTGAACAATTATCTTGGTTTGTAATAAACAGTAGTAGCTAGGATAAAGGATCCATGATCCTTAAGACAATTTGCGGGGGTGACAAAGGTGGAATGATCCTCTGTTTGTGGGGATGAAGCCTTTGTTGCCCCTGTTTTTAATTTTCCTGCACTCATGAACGGTTAGTAGTACTCCCTTAACTCGGATGGATGGTCCATCTTTTACATGGTGAAGTCCGGGTTAAGAATTTTGGATAAGTCCTGGTAACTTATTTTAATTAATATAAATCTTTTAGCTATTTACCTGTCATTTATTTTAAAAGTTTGTTTGAAATAACTTTAGTAATTTTGAAAAATGAACTTAAGTAAGAAACTTTAAGATAAATTATCCTTAGGAAAATAATTAAGATAAAGTATTCTTAGAGAACAAACTTTAGGATAAGATATCCTTAAAAATCGGTAAAAGCTTTTATAACAGATTATCTTTAAAGAAGTGACCCTAAAAATGTTTAACATTATTGCAATTGTGACAATACAAATTTATTAATAGAAATCATACCAGAATGTCTAGATAGCTGGGGACAAGCCCGTGCAACTAGGGACAAGCCCGTGTACTGGGGACAAGCCCAAAACTAGGGACGAGCCCAAAACTGGGATAACGTGAAAACGTTATAAACCTTAGCTAACATGAAAATGTTAGAAACCTGTGTCTTGAGATAACGTGAAAACGTTATAAACCGGTGGTCTGGTACGTCTACTATAAATCTTAGGATCCTCCATATAACCGAAGACAACGAAATTGTCAGCCACTAAGCGTGTACTGGTCCCGCTGCCCCGGACTATACGTTGGATAACGTGCGCTCCAGGCGAGAGTGTATAAAGTCTATTTATAAGAAAGGTGAAAACCTTTAAACCTTAGAGGATATGCCATCGAAGATCATATCCAAACGTGGGCTAGGCTAAGGGAAATAGTATAGTACCTTGAACGTAAAGGAGAGGTGGCCAACCTCTTGATCATTACACATCTTGATAATATCCTGCATTGATATTTAAAACTTGGAAGGAACAAAATATTAAGAATACGTTATCCTTAAATTAATGATAAGAAATTGAAAAGGATAAGTAATCGGATAGGTATTACCAATTTTGGGGATCCTTGATCCTTTAAGGATAACATATCCTCTCAAGATACTGGATCCTGATCAGAAAAAGTACTTCTTGAGGTGGACAGCATTCCATTCCCTTGGTAATCTATTGCCTTCCATTGTGAGCAAATGATATACCCCCTTTCCTGCCTCCGACTCGATCTGATAAGGTCCTTCCCATTTGGGTGCTAACTTCCCATAAGCCGGATTGGTAGTATTTTGGAAGGCTTTCCTCAAAACTAAATCTCCTTCTTGAAATCTTCTGATCCTTATATTCTTGTTGTATACCCCAGCTACCCTTTGTTGATAAGCTCCCATTCTGATCTTGGCTAGGTCTCTGAGTTCTTCAATAGTATCCAAGTCTTCAAGAAGGATTTCTTCATTGGCTTCAGGATCACGGATGCTCGTTCTTGCTGTAGGAACCACTATCTCTGTTGGGATTACTGCTTCTGATCCAAATACCAACGAAAAAGGTGTTTGGCCTGTTACATTCTTGGGTGTTGTCCTGTCGGCCCAAAGAACATATGGCAGTTCCTCGGCCCATTTTCCCTTCTTGGATCCTAGCTTCTTCTTTAAATTGTTGATGATGATTTTGTTGCTAGACTCCGCTTGACCATTAGCTTGAGGATGCACTGGTGTTGAAGTAATCATCTTTATGCCCCAGCTGTCACAAAAGTTAGTTGTTCTTTTCCCAATAAATTGGGAACCATTATCACAAATAATCTTAGAGGGAATGTCAAATCTAGTTATAATATTTCGTTTAATAAAGGATATAACTTCCCTTTCTCGGACTTGTACGAATGCCTCTGCTTCGATCCATTTAGATAAGTAGTCCGTCATGGCAAGCATAAAGACCTTTCCACCTGGTGCCTTTGGTAGTTTACCAACAATGTCCATTC
Source organism: Bidens hawaiensis (assembly GCF_021521415.1). Classification (NCBI taxonomy): domain Eukaryota; kingdom Viridiplantae; phylum Streptophyta; class Magnoliopsida; order Asterales; family Asteraceae; genus Bidens; species Bidens hawaiensis. The sequence continues at coordinate 133,903 of NW_027496330.1, forward strand.
CCTACTTCATGAAAGGACATGAAGAGGATATAGGATACATTGGTTCTGCTGGTTGATGAAGGATATTTGCATGCCTTTGGCAGGGATCACACTTCTTCGAATACTCTATTGCATCCTTCTTCATTGTCGGCCAAAAGTACCCAGTTCTAAGTATCCTGGAGAATAATGCTCTTCCTCCTGTGTGGTTGCCGCAATCTCCTTCGTAAAAGTCTTTAAGTACTTCTTGGATTTCAGGATCCTCGATGCATCTCAAGTATGGACCTGCAAGAGATTTTCTGTATAGCATATCATCTAATAAAATATATTGTGATACCTTGAGTTTGAAGGATTTTGGATTCTCCGTAGCTGGGATTTCTCCATTTTGAATGTACTTTTTGATTGGAAGGATCCAGGATCCTTGATTGTCTGAGGATAATGGATCCCAAAGTACAATCTGCTTATCACTTGTTATTTCCCTAACTTCTTGCTCTCCTATTGCTGGCGAGAGCATGTGAATAATTGGGATCTTCGTATCTTCTGGGATTTTTAGGGATGAGGCTAAATTTGCTAAGGCGTCTGCCCCAGCATTTTCCTCTCTTGGTACCTGTACTATACTAAACATTTCGAAGGATTTTGCTAATTCCTTTACAATTTCTAAATATTTGATCATATTTTCACCTTTTAAGGTATAAGAACCGTTAAAGTGGTTAGTAATGAGTAAAGAACCCATATAAACTTGAAGATACCTGATCATCATACTTATGGCTAAAAGTAAACCTGCTATGAGTGCTTCGTATTCTGCCTCATCGTTGGTAGCTTGAAATGCACATGCAATGGACTGGGTTATTATGTCCCTCTGTGGCGATTTCAGTAGTATGCCCAATCCCGTTCCTCTTACGTTGGATGCTCCATCTGTGAAGAGGATCCAAGGATCCTTGGTTACATCTAGTTGTTGAACCTCTAGGTCAGCTTCTTTCTGCATGTCACTGCTGAAATCAGCCACAAAGTCTGCGAGTGCCTGTGACTTGATAGCTGTCCTAAGCTCATACTGAATATCGTATGCACTCAGTTTTACAGCCTACTTAGCCATTCTACCTGACAATTTTGGCTTTCTAAGAACATTCTTAACAGGATAATTAGTTTTCAAAATAATAGTATGAGTCTCAAAATAATGTCTTAATTTAGTAGAAGCCATAATTAAAGAAAGAATTAATTTTTCAAGGTGAGAGTACCTGGCTTCTACATCTAACAGACTCTTACTTACATAATATAAAGGGTGTTGTTCACCTTCATGATCCTTGACGAGAACAACACTCACTGCATTACCTGAAACTGCTAGGAATAAATACAAGGATTCTCCATCCACAGGCTTCATCAGGGATGGAGCTGAGGATAAGTAATCCTTCAAGGATTTAAGCGCAGTCTCATGCTTTTGTGTCCGTTCGAACTTCTTATTCTTTCTAAGAATATCATAGAAGTCTTTGCATTTCTCGAAGGATCTTGAGATGAATCGGTTGAGTGCAGCTATTCTTCCCGTTAGTATTTGGACATCCTTGGTGTTTGCAGGCGACTTTAGGTTGATGATGGCTTCAATCTGCTCTGGGCTTGCTTCAATTCCTCTTTTAGTCACTATATACCCCAGAAACTTTCCATCCTTAACACCAAAGTGGCATTTTAACGTATTCAGTTTCATGTTATATTGGTCAAGTATATTGAAAGCTTCTTCAAGATCTCTGAGGTGATCCTCAGCCTTCTTTGATTTCACCACCATGTCGTCTATGTAGACTTCCATGGTTTTGCCTAGCTGATCCTTGAACATCATGTTGACCAGTCTTTGATATGTTGCCCCTGCATTCCTTAGTCCAAATGGCATAGCAATATAACAATATATGCCGGTAGGAGTCATTAATGTAGTATCCTCCTGATCAGATTGTTCCATCTGAATTTGTTGAAATCCAGAGGAAGCATCCATGAAGGTAAGCATTTCATGTCCTGCCGTTGCATCCACCATGGAGTCTATATGTGGTAACGGGAAAGGATCCTTGGGACATGCCTTGTTTAAATCTGTAAAGTCAACCCATACCCTCCACTTTCCATTCTTTTTTGAAACTACAACCACGTTAGCCAACCATCGAGGATACCTGAACCTCTCTGATCATACCGGCCTTAAGAAGTTTCTCAACTTCTTCTTGTATGATCTTGTTCCTCTCAGGAGTGAATGTCCTTCGCTTCTGATGGACGGATTTAATAGATAGATCAAGGCCTAGTTTATAAGTGATTACCTCCTTTTAAATACCTGTCATATCTGAATGTTTGAAGGCAAAGGTGGATTTCTTCGTGCTAAGAAGGATACCAAATCCTCCTCGATATTACTGGGGATACTGGATCCTAGGAACACCTTTATATCTGGATCCTCGGGGAACAAGGATACTTCCTTTAATTCTTTCTCCCGACTTCCAGCACGTCCCTAGGATGTTGCTGTGGTTGCTATGCTATAGTCTGCTTGGTTGTTGGCTTCATTGATGACGAATAAAAATTCCTGGCCTCTGCTTGATCACCAACTATCTTCACAACTCCCCATGGGGTAGGTAGTTTGATGCATTGGTGGTAAGTTGAGGCCACCGCCTTCATTCCATGCAGCCAGGGCCTACCTAAAATGACATTACAACAAGAAAGGTTATCAATAACGCAGAATTTTTGATATGAATTTAACCCTTCTATATAAATTGCCAGGTTGATGTTCCCCAATGTCTTCTTAGTTTCTCCGCTGAATCCGACTAGTACTGATGTTCTTGGGACGATCTCAGAATCTGGAATGTTCATTTTCTTGAGGACATCATGCTCGATAATGTTGACTGAGCTTCCACCGTCCACTAGGATCCTGCGTACATAGTGGTTAGCGATAAATATAGTAATAATTAAACCGTCATGGTGAGGATCCTGGATGTTCAGTTTATCTTCTTCATCGAAGAAGATCCTTTTATCTGTCGTTAAAGTGGTGGATACTATTGGTCGGTCTCCGTTGTCCAACTTGATCTCTTTGGCGAGCCTTTTTGCTACGGAAAAAGATGTTCCACATATGTCGGATCCTCCAGAGTTGAAATTAACCATTTGTATATCAAGTTCATCCTGGTGAGGATCCTGGATGCTCGAACCGAAGAATATCCTTTCATCGGTTATTCGAGTAGTGGGGATGAGTGGCCTTCTTTCATCGTCTAGCTTGAACTCTTCTTCAGGACAGGAAGTTTGAAGTATGTCATAATCTCTGCAGACGAAGTTGATTACATTAGCGTCTGGTGGTGGTGGCGTTGCTTTTTGTGGAAGATCTTCAGGATCCTGGATCTTGGATTTCTTCTTTCCTAAAAGCTCTTTGAAGTGGCCCTTGCTCAGGAGGTATCCGATCTCCCTCCTTAAGCCAATGCACTCATCCGTCGTGTGGCCAAAATCTTCGTGGTAAGCGCACCACTTAGACTTGTCTTTGAAGGTGGTTGACTTCTCATTCTTTCGTGGCCACCTTGCTTTCTCCCCTAGATCCTTCATGGCATAAATTAAACCATGGGTATCTACGGAGAAATAGTACTCTGAAAGGCTGGGGTAGTCCTCATCATCATCCCCCTCTTCAACAGCTCTGACGTTTTGGTTATTGAATTTGGAGTAGGGCTTCGAGTTGTTGTTCTTGAATGAGAATCCTTGCTTCTTGTCGGAGTATTCTTGCTTTGTTTGACTCCCCAGACGATCCTGGATCCACCTGTCATCTTCCAAACGTATGAATCTGAGTGTCCTGTTTCTTACTTCATCTAGGTTCCTGCACGGAGTCATCACAAGATCATTATAAAAGGGGGAACCCTACTGAAGTCCCATCTTGAATGCTTCAACAGCGGTAGCCATTTCAAGATTAGAGATTTCTAGAGCTTCCTTGCCGAACCTCGTAACAAAATCCCTTAGGGATTCATCACTAGGTTGGATAACTCGGTATAAATCACTAGTTAACTTCACAAATTTCCTACTACAGGAAAATTGGTTGTTGAACTAGTTAACTAAATATGAGAAAGGAGGAAGACTTAGCAGCCATTTTAATGTTGATCCTATGAGTATGGATCCGAAGCCTTTGCACAAGCAGGCTTCCTTGAGTCTCTCTGGGATAGGGTTGATTTCCATCCTCTCTCTGTATTGTGCCACATGTTCTTCAGGATCAGTGGTTCTGTCGTAAGTCTTCATGTTTGGGGTTTGGAATCGCTTCGGGATTTCAGCATCACAGATAGGTGGAGCAAATCTGGATAACTTGTGACTCCCCTTAGGTATCTCGGGAATAGGCCGTATCACCCCGGGAACACTGGATATCATATCCTTGAGCTTCTGTAGCTCATTGGCTATAGCTTGGTGGATACCTGCATCCTGCACGGGACCATGGTTAGCGTTAAAGGATATAGGATCATACGAGTTACCTCTTTGTTGGGTGAAGGTAGGCATCCCGGATGAGTAGTTGGGATAAGAGGAGTCTGCAATAGGAGTTGGTCCTCCAGAAGCTATGGTTTGCATGGGGATTATATCTCCTTCATGAACTTCGGAAGATCGTTGATGCTGAACTCCGGAGGATCCTTGATTTTGAAAGAAGGATCCTTGAGGTTGTGAATTATAGGATCCCTGGTGATATAACCCAGAAGATCCTGGTTGAAGGATGGATGATCCTTGTGGGAAAGTTGAGGATCCTTGAGCTAGTTAACCCATGGACCCGGTTGGAGGATAGATGATCCTAGCTGAAACAATGAGGATCCTTGAATCTGTTGACCCATGGACCCTAGTTGAAGGATAGATGATCCTTGAGTAAACTGAGCCATGGATCCTGGACTAGTGAAATCCAACATCCTAGGTATCAGGGGAGTGTGATTCTCCGCTGGCCTCTTATTCTTCCTGAGATCTTCTATCTCACGAAGGATCCTTTGATTGGTCTTGTTCTGCTGCTCCATATATGCTTTAACCTGCGAAAACATAGATGAAACATCATTGTTAGTACTAACCACCGGGGTGGCAGCAGTGGTTCTTGAGCTTTGGAAGACTGGCAGCTGTGTTTTGCTTCTAGCAGTGGCAGGCCGTGGTGCTCCCATGATTGGCGGAGGTATCGGTGGCAGAGTCCTTGATGAGAGAGGAACCGATGATGACATAGTTGATGAAGCAGAGGTTGATTGAGAGGCCATTGATAGTGATATGGGTACGAAAAGGTTGAAAACGATAGGAATAATATGTAATATAGCACCAATCGCCCCACGGTGGGCGCCAAATTGTTTTGGATAAAAATTGACTAAGGATAATATATCCAAATCTGTTTAGTGAGGTATAGTGCTAACACGACAATAGCGAGTATATAATCGTAATATTTATTAACACAATGATTTGATCACGAGGGAAAAAACCCTTGATTATGATAATCTTACTTCGGTCAAAAACTAACAAGGTAATCTTTGGTCGAATTGCTTCGGTCAAAGATTAACAAGGTAATCTTTGGTCGGATGGTATGTGATTATTATAACCTCCGGCACAAAAAACCCCCGGACGGTGAAAACTATCACCGTCGACTTTATTAATGATAAAAGGTGGTTACAAGTGTTGTGGAGTTGTTGATCAACGAATGCTATGTGTGAATACAAAATATCTTAGCAGCTAGAATACGTGAGTTTGTGTTTGTTCTAATGTTGATCCCAACTCAGTTTATATAGAAAATATTATTAACAACAATTCCTAATAATCCGCAAGTCCTCCACTAGCCGCTCCCCATTACTTTGACCATGTGCCATAAGAGTCCAGTAGCGAAATAAGTGGAAGAACAAGTCTAAGAGCCATTGTTGACAATTAAACATCAATCTTCACGAAGCCGTCCTTTACTAGCTAAGTCCAATGACGATCCTAGATCCATATTCCAGCTAGAGAATACTCCATGAGGATAATTGATGCAAGCACGCTTTAAAATTGTTATACCTATCTAACACATCACCATACTAAACGCAATCATTAGTAAACAAATAATACCGAGGGTCATTGATTCTTTATAACCTGATACATATCTCAAGGATAATTTATCCATAAGATAGTTAAGGATTAAGGATACTCAGCATAAAATTCATGCCCTAACATAGATGATACTACATACTTTCACAACTTTTGTTATCATGCAAATAAGAATTTAACAAAAGACAAATGAGACTTATAAAATCCATCCATTAAAGCCAAATTTCATGAGAAATCATGACATGGTTTATGTGGGTGATTTTTCATCTAATCTCATTCTTAGTGATTTTAATCATGTGTTAGATGCCCTAAATATTACTTGGATTAAGGGATAAGTATGAGTCCACCATAAGTTATATTTTACTGACATTCGTGGAACTTATTCAAAACGGTATATTCAGACATAATTCTTTTATCATTTAAACTTGTATCTAATCTGACTTCTATGGTCCATGGTTTTAAAGAGATCCATTCATATATACCTAATACAATTTCTTCTAAATATGTCCCTAAGTTTATTATGACATCTGGACGTTAATGAAATCAAATCAAGTCTAACATATATATGAGAAATTCCCACATCACGTACATCATTGAAACTCCTTATGTAGTTTTTCTAGAGATATTAAAGATCAGTGGGAGCCTTAAGTGTCTCAATCATGACTTACAAGATTTGCAAGAGGTAAGGGAGTGAAAACTTGATATTATCTCAATTACACCTCTTGTACAAGACACTGCTCCATCACAACACTATTCCATCAAAACTTATTTCTTTAGAATTTATTACTACTCTTACAAAAGTTTAATTGTTTCTTAAATGTGGGCATACTCCGATTTCTTACTAAAATAATCCTCATAAGAGAAACTCAGATGACTTACCTCGTTAACTTGTTTTTCTATTAGAATCTATTGGTCTTTAAATATTGACCCTAAGCATGCTAATTTCCTAAACGTTTATAGGTCAGTGGGAGCTGTAAAAGTCCTTATAATAACTTGTTAGAAGTACAAGAGGCGTGGGAAAGAGAATCATTAAATTTTACTCCAAATTTAACTCCAATTACACCTCTAGTACACCATACTGCACCAACTCTTATGTAAGACTCCGTTACCGGTAGCCCTACTTTAACGTTGAATTTACTCATAAACGCAGTTCTAAATATCAGAGTTAACAAAAACTTTCGCGGACTAATAAAACTTCAACCATAACATTTTACATAACCATCAAATCATGTCTTATAAAACATTCGTAGTCAATTAAAACAAAACATAGTCTTTAAAACATCACAACATTTCTTCGAGATGCCAGTATCTTCGATTCCATGCCATGTGTCTTCAATCACGCGAGCTGCCTCAACCTATTTGCCTGCGTACATACTAAAAGTCAGCTACGCTGAGTGAGTTCTAGTGAATCACATTACTTACTTTTCATACACATATACGTGCCCAAAGGTACGCATTACATACATATCATGTTCATCATTCGTCCATACACATTCATATTTAACCATACATTATAAAGGACATTTCACCTACATACCTCGGACATTATTATTAGGGTCCGGTCACCGTTCATCCTCTAATATTATTAGGGTCCGGTCACCCTTCATCCTCGGATATTATTAGGGTCCGGTCACCCTTCATGCTTCATACCATACATGTTCTCACATACTTTTCCTGACTATACGTGCAATCTCCGAAGAGCGTTCATGTACCAATAACATATCATACGTACATTATGCATACATCATATATATTCATACATGCATTTTATCTTACATCATACATAGCAATCACATCTTTAGCCACCACCTGACGGTACGTGCAATATCCGAAGATCGTTCACGCACCGTCAAGCAATCATCATACATACATCATACAAGGTATACACTTACCACTTAAGGTAAGTGTATTAACTATCACATCGAGTATGCACACAGCCCCGAAAACATAACAAGGAAGTGGGGCTAGGAACTCACCTCAATGCGGTTGCGTTCACCATTTACGGTTATTCCCTTCTTGAGCTGTGCACGACTAACTGTATAATAATTATACGTATCAATAAACTATCACTACACAAATCGTCTTTCTAGTTTAATCATTACCCTCAACGAACGGAGGTCCGGGGGCAGCGCCCCTGTCAGCGGGGTTCTAGGGGAGGCAGCCCCTAGTGGGGTCCAAGGGGCAGAGCCCCTGGCTGGGGTTAAGCTGTCTTTACACATTTTTCATTAGGATTTTGAATCATTAAATAATTTGCTACTTAAAATCCAAGGGCTTCTTTGTAATTAAATCATTCTTTTCTAAGTCCAGGGACTGTTCTTGTCATTCTGTCAAACTCCTAGTTCGTTACTTATCCTTAACGAACTGACTTGTCATGAAGAACTGGTTATTTTAACGAATTGAACCCTTCTAATGAACTGTACCCTTAACGAATCAGTCCATAGTGAACCAGTCTATGTAACGAATTGGACCTTTCAATTCGTTATCTTTTAACTATAGCGAATCAAGGGTAATTCGCTATCCTTTCCCCTTAACGAACTGAAGTTAGTTCGTTATGTTTACTTAGGCGAATCGGCTAGCGAATCACTTTAATTCGTTGGTTATTCCTTAGCGAACTAGGGTTAGGTCAGGGAATGTCAGAACATTCCCTGACATCCCTTAACCTCGTACATACTTTTCCGGGGCCGCCTTTGCCGGAAGGCCGCCAGAAAACCGCGAACACGTCGAAAAAACGAGTTTTAACTCGTTTTTCACCAATTTTCGTCCCGTTCGATCCAGATCTGAGTTAGGGTGACCCCTAAGCTCATCATAGGTTCGGTTTATACCCGATTCCACCCGGATCTCGTGACTTAAACGGTTTAACGGTGTCGGCTCGTCGTCTCGTGTTTATATCTAACGGGTTTAAGCTCATACAATAAAATACTATCATACCTTGGGTCAGGATCGGTTTCCTTCTTGGTTTCGGTCTAGAGAGAGAGAGCTTAAGTGTGTGTTTTGGGAGGTGTATGGAATGTGTGAAATGAATTATTAAAGGCCATTTAATGACTTATATAATTATGGATCATGGGCTTAAGCCCATGGTCCTTTCCTCTTTCTTTCATAGCCCAAGTCCATAACCCATATCCATTTAACCCAACACTAGCCCGACTCATAATAACTTGTATTTTAATTTATTAATCGAAACCCTAAAAACGGGATGTTACATCTTACACACTTAGAATCCTAAAAATGATAGCAACCTAACCAAGAGCTAATACATAAAACCGAGACTTTTAAAATTACCCAATAATCAACTCAGGAGGCCATCTAGGTTTTAAAACCTACTAACATTGATAATTATGTAACCTCCCAAACTAAAGTTAAAATGGATGTTGGAAAGCTTACTTATCAGACCTCTTCTAATTAAACGATTAATATCAATCTATCTTCTTGTTGGTGCATTTTGTGACCATCGCTATGCAATTCAGACCAGCGGAACGCCACATGCGAAGTTAGCACAACTTCGCCTTAGGCGAAGTTAGAACAAATTCGCCAACGGCGAAGTTGTAACAACTTCTGCCTTAGGCGAAGTTATCACAACTTCGCCATAGGCGAAGTTATGAACAACTTCGCCTACTGGCCCAAGCCCAAGCCCGAGAAGATGTTTTGTCTATATATATGTGTGTCTTGTTTAGGTTTTGTATCCAGAAATTAGTGTATTGTGTGTTACAGTTTATTTGTCTAGAGAGTAAAAGAGAGGAAGTGTCGTGAGAGACGACCCGAGGTAGAGCTCACCTCGGGTCGGACGTGTTTCTGTTTATGTTACGGTATGTAACGTGTTATGAATATTATATAAGAATCTGCAGATTTGTTTATCCCGTTCTAGTATTTGTTCGTGTATTTGTTCGTGTACGTGTTTTGTGTTATTTATCTTTTACACCAATAAACGAGTCTAGGAGGATTCCGCACTCCTAGACCTCGTGCGGATCTCGTATCGATCGGCGACGTCCCCGGGGGGACCTAAAAGTGGTATCAGAGCCGAAGGCTCTTATGCTATGGTTCGAGATCTGCGTTTTGGTGTTTCTGGCACGTTTCTGGCCGAACAGCGCCGCAGGCGAAGTTATTGTTCATCAGGCGAAGTTGCCGTCACTGTTCGTAGGGTTTCAGCGAAGATATAAGGTCTGGCGAAGTTATGAACAGGCGAAGTTGACTTTAGGCGAAGTTGACTTCTCGGCGAAGTTATAGCAGGCGAAGTTATGAACAGGCGAAGTTATAGCCAGGCGAAGTTAGCAGCCAGGTGAAGTTATGGCCAGGCGAAGTTAGCAGCCAGGCGAAGTTATGGCCAGGTGAAGTTAGCAGCCAGGTGAAGTTAAAAAAAAAAAAAAAAAATTGTTTGGAGTTTTCGTCTGTATGGCCAGGTGTACACGATTATTGTGAGACCGAAGATGTTGTTCCGTCAACGAGTGATCTTGTTATCTCTTGGTCTTACGTGTGAACAAATACGTGTCAACTCTGGATATGGAGTTGAGTTTGTGAATGGGATATTGATTGAAACTGGATATTGACACATATTTGGGTGTTTGTGGGCAATGAAATTGTTGTTGTTCGAGGTTGACCAATTGAAGAAAGTCAAATTGAACTGAAGGTTTTTGTCATTACTTGATTGCGGTCAGAGCATATTATTTATGTTATTTTCAAGGCGTTCGAGAATTGGATCCTGAAACGTGATGCTTATTTATTAGAGTGAAAATTCTGGAACAAGTTGGATGTAATCGGGAACTAAAGTGTTTATGTTCTTGATCGTTATCATTGGTGATTGAAGATGCTTCGGATGAATTAATGGTCATGTGTTAGATTCTGTCAAGGTGGTTTTGTGATGAAATTGATCACTTGATGTTGAGTAGTTGAAGATTAAACCTTATCGTATGCCGACGAGTTGGTGAAGTTGTGGAAGAAGCCCAACTTCACGTGTTGGTGAAGTCAGATGGACTCACGTGATTGGTTGAGATGATCTATTGGCACGAGGATGCATGCATTTCAAAGACCTCAATCGTTATAGTCGGAGAAGCTTACACTGAAGGGGAGATCTGATATGGAAGACGCTGGGTGATTGGTAGATTTGTGAAGCTACATGACAGTTTCAGACACGGCTGGTTGAAGAGCAAACAGAAGATCATCAGTTAAGAGGGAGTCTGTTGGTGCATGTTTTGTAACAGATGATCTTTTGTGTTTGTTAGAATTGAGAGCAACGGTCAAAGGGGAGACTGTTGGTGCATTTTGTGACCGTCGCTATGCAATTCAGACCAGCGGAACGCCACAGGCGAAGTTAGCACAACTTCGCCTTAGGCGAAGTTAGAACAAATTCGCCAACGGCAAAGTTGTAACAACTTCTGCCTTAGGCGAAGTTATCACAACTTCGCCATAGGCGAAGTTATGAACAACTTCGCCTACTGGCCCAAGCCCAAGCCCGAGAAGATGTTTTGTCTATATATATGTGTGTCTTGTTTAGGTTTTGTATCCAGAAATTAGTGTATTGTGTGTTACAGTTTATTTGTCTAGAGAGTAAAAGAGAGGAAGTGTCGTGAGAGACAACCCGAGGTAGAGCTCACCTCGGGTCGGACGTGTTTCTGTTTATGTTACGGTATGTAACGTGTTATGAATATTATATAAGAATCTGCAGATTTGTTTATCCCGTTCTAGTATTTGTTCGTGTATTTGTTCGTGTACGTGTTTTGTGTTCTTTATCTTTTACACCAATAAACGAGTCTAGGAGGATTCCGCACTCCTAGACCTCGTGCGGATCTCGTATCGATCGGCGACGTCCCCGGGGGGACCTTCGGCTCTGATACCACTTTTAGGTCCCCCCGGGGACGTCGCCGATCGATACGAGATCCGCACGAGGTCTAGGAGTGCGGAATCCTCCTAGACTCGTTTATTGGTGTAAAAGATAAAGAACACAAAACACGTACACGAACAAATACACGAACAAATACTAGAACGGGATAAACAAATCTGCAGATTCTTATATAATATTCATAACACGTTACATACCGTAACATAAACAGAAACACGTTCGACCCGAGGTGAGCTCTACCTCGGGTCGTCTCTCACGACACTTCCTCTCTTTTACTCTCTAGACAAATAAACTGTAACACACAATACACTAATTTCTGGATACAAAACCTAAACAAGACACACATATATATAGACAAAACATCTTCTCGGGCTTGGGCTTGGGCCAGTAGGCGAAGTTGTTCATAACTTCGCCTATGGCGAAGTTGTGATAACTTCGCCTAAGGCAGAAGTTGTTACAACTTTGCCGTTGGCGAATTTGTTCTAACTTCGCCTAAGGCGAAGTTGTGCTAACTTCGCCTGTGGCGTTCCGCTGGTCTGAATTGCATAGCGACGGTCACAAAATGCACCAACAGTCTCCCCTTTGACCGTTGCTCTCAATTCTAACAAACACAAAAGATCATCTGTTACAAAACATGCACCAACACTTCTAAATGGAATAAAGCAATTATTAGCAAAATTGACTCTATAAGTCATAATAACATTTAAGATTTTGTTGAAACACCTAAGGGTGTTCATAACTAAACTAAATCCTAACACAAATGTTAAGACACTAAGAAGCATGATTGATTATTAAAAGTTATTTTCAATAGGGAATAAATCATCAGAGAATCTTCTTACCTATATTACAAAATATTTCTTTGAGGATCGTCATTGTTCAAGTAGCTTAAAATAGTTTAGAGCTACATTAGATGAACCTTAAAACAACTTTCCATTACAATTGGCTTACATATTTATATGTTCATAAAACAACCTAAAAGTTATAAACTGAAGGTCAAAGAACATTTAGTCTATAAGTCAATAAAATTCATATATGGGTTAATGCAAACATCAAAATGTGATGAAATCATTATTCAATTATTTTCATAAAAAACTAAGTGGATTAATGTATCTACCTCAAGATGAATGGGAGCAACTAAAAAAAACTTGTCTTTATATAGATGACATTCTTCTGGCAAGTATATGTTACATATGTCAAAGTATTTTTCACACATACTTTGATATTATAGATCTCAGAGATATTCCTTACACATGTAACAAACAATGCTGCTCTACTTTAGAGGTTAATAGGATCACATATATTATTATCTTATGCTTCATTAAGTAGAAGCATTATATAAGTTCAAGTCTATACTCGTTTACATATTACTCAAAATTGCATCACACTAGATATGTCTAGATTAATGTGAAGCATCTAAAAGAGTACTAAGATATCTTTAAAGGAAACGAAATACTATAATTTAAAAGAAGTGAGAATTCAAACTGTTAGATTACTCTAAACTTTGTCATATTCAGATATAAGAAAATGTAATTTTCGGGATATATTCTTATGTTAGCAGATAAATCTATCTCATGGAGGAGTCATAATGAACTGATAATAACAATCTAAGTTATAATGACATAATGCTTTTATTAATCACTACGCAAGTAGAAATAAATGTTGCTGAAAATTTATCAGTGGACTCATAAGTTTATTAACTCCATATAAATAGTTTATTAACTCCATATAAATTATATATTGAAGATTTACTGTGATAAAGTCAGCTACCATGTTTTCTCAAACAGTAACAGTTCGAGAAGTGCTGCATTATAGTTTCGATATGATATTAATTATTCGTTTATGAATGAATTGAGGAATCTAAATTTCCGTATCGAATACATTCATGACATGCTTAAGGATCTGATAACTAAAGGTCTCACCCATAAATATTATGAAAGCGCTTATAATAATGATGGGTTATTGATGACTATGTGCAACTGCATATCATACTATGAATGATTAACTATTAAATTTCCTCATCAGTTTGGATTTTGTACGTCTCTTAATATGTTCTGCATGCATAATGACATATAGACGAATTAATATACAAATCAAATGTTCTGAGGGGCTTACTTGAAAATTTTGATCATAACTACTTATGTTTTAAATAAGGACTGTTGTATAATTAATGGGGGTCTTGAGTTGATGTTCAATTCAATGATTGTATTTCTCTGTTCCAGTTTAAGTTTAAAACTAAAATGAGTGTTAACTCCTGATCAGGATTATCTAATACTCATAATAAATGATTACTCGGCCAAGTGAGAGAATGTAAGAATAAATATATATTATATATTTATTAATATGGCCATCATTATCATTTATATTATATTAGATCAAAATATTAACTATACCTTATCATATATTAGTTTGGTAATTGTTGATGGGCCATATTACTCTTACTAACTAATAAAGGGTTTCCCCTTGGGTGTATATATAGAGATATTAATATTAACATCATAACTTAATCATACATACATACAATTTTGTGTGCCTCCTCTCTCCTAAACCGGGTTCCTCTCAAGAACCCAAACACCATCCTTAACTATACATCCTAAAGGGGAACTCGGTCAAGATGACAAGCATGTTGACGACTTTATAGTCTACTGCGGTTACTACTCTCCATGCTGTAACAGGTTCATAGGTTTAATATTTATCATGTTTTCTATTACTTACATAAAGAACTGATCAACACGACAAACTAACCAACTTATACACATACCTTGTAGAATTTGAACCTTCAACCTCTAGATATAAGCTAGGGAGACTACCAATCCAAAGGCTTTGGGTTGGATAATTTAAAACAACATTATATATATATATATATATAATCAGGATCATGAGAGAACTTTTTGAAATTGAGAACCATGAGAACCATTTTGGACCAAAAAAACCCAAAAATAAAAAAAAAAATCATAAAATAAAAAAAAACACAAAAATGAAAAAAGTAAAAAAACCAAAATTCTTATTTTAACATCCCGGTTTCATAAAAAAATTCTTATATACACATATGTATAATATATACATATATGTATATTTACATGATTTTTTATATACATGCGTATAATTTAAGATAAAGGACACTGTACATATGTGTATATTACGTAACTAAAGATTAAATAAAATTATACATATGTGTATAATACGACGTTTTTTTTTTAATTTTTTTAATGAAACCGGAATGAAATATAAAAATTTTGGTTTTTTTACTTTTTTAAAATTTTTGCTATTTTTTGTTTTATAATTATTTTGAATATTTTTTTCAAATGTGTTTTTAGTGGTTCAAAATGGTTCTTAAAGTTCTCAATTTGCAAAGGGTTCTCTTATAATCCTTACCATATATATATATATATATATATATATATATATATATAGGGTAGGGTTAATGTAAAAAACAATATATTTGTGAGAAGAAAAAGAATAGATCTAGGCCCTTGGATCTATAATCTAGTGGTTGAGATTGATAGTTTTTAAATAATTGTATTGTTTCATATTTACATTGTATAGTGTCATATTTAGGTGGTTTCTTTTATTTTAAAGCTCTTCTCACAATTCTCACAAAACACTTATTTTTTATTTGAACTCTTTTTTCTATATATATATATCTACTATATATAATAGTGGAGTTATGGACCTCTTAAATTTTAATAGGTACCTAACTTATTGCTATAATAACAACTCATGTAGCATGTAATTTTGAATTTCAAGAGCTAAAATAGTCTTATAATCCACACTATGTTACGTAACAATATATATAATTACATTTCTTCCCTTTCTCTTTGCCTTTTTTTTGAAAATTCAAGCAATATTTACTTTTCACTCCCTCATCTTTCTCCATATATTCCTCAAATCTATTTTTTTTACTATTTCTTTTATATATTTTAGTTTATTATTTTTTTAAAAAAAATCAGACATACGATTGCAACGTTGTTATTTTTATCTACGTTTTGATATAAATTTTATTAAAAACTGAGTTGCGTATTATAAGGTACAAGTCCACTAAGCATCAATGTACAAGTTGTTTGAGAGTATAATTAATTAAACTTGTAAAGGTAAATATATTTGACTTTGGTTTAGGACGATTATTGTTTAAGCCTGTTTCACATTCTCTCATATGCTCCCTCATAACAGTTAGCTCAATAATAGGTGTGTCAAAAACCATACTCCACACCACCAGTAATCATCTCCGATTCCGATTATATATAAGCTCAATCATCACCATTAGGGCTTTTTGTTTCGATGCAAACTGAAGAATATGATCAACGGGCTTACGATTCAATTACTTCGTCGCCATCAATTGTGTTATTAACATGTATTCACACTTATGTTCTTATCAAATCAACTTCCATCGTTGCCATTCAAAATCAAATTTGTAGGCACATCTAATATGGCTTCGCTGAGATGTCTTTCCAGTTTAATCGTCATAGTCGATCAATTTTCCTCTTTAGTTCAATTTGGAAGTTTGTCCGGTCGCCTCAATACAATATGATCAGGTTTGTAGTTTGTTCAAGCTACTATTTCATATAATCTATCTTAAAAACGGTTTCTTGGTTTTGTCAATATACAAGGCCCTCAAAAGTTTACAATTTTTGTTAAAAGGGTCTATTTTTAAGAGGTTTAAGATTGTGGGTTTTGATTGTAATCCAGTTTTATAGAAGATATTGGGTTTGTTAGATTGAGATTGGTGAATTGTTGATCAATTGTGTGAGGGTATTAGTGTTTGTTTTTTAATCCGCTGCAAGCAGTAATGACCACCGGAGTTGGCTATGGCAGAGGAAGTCATCGTAGAGCAAGACAGAATGCACAGGTAGTTTAATTTCTTCTCATTCTAAAAGATTCTCTAATGATCAGGTTTGTTCAACTCATCAATCATGTTCTTATTTTTATTTTCTTGAACAACGTCAAGATTTCTTGTTTGAGATTCAAAACATATTTCATATGAATATGAGTTACTATTATTTTACTCAACATGAAGATATTTTCTTAAAGTTATCATATATTGGTAAACTGGGACAAAAAGTTATCATATATTGTTATAGGTAGCTGCCAATTATGTATGTGAAAGTTGGTTCCACTCAATTTCTAGCATTAGATATGAAGTCTACTTTGTTTTTTTAATTGCATTGCAGCTTCTTTAATTGTAATGTCCATTTTTTACTCTAGATCACGTTGTTTACTGAATATATGATCGTGGTTCATATAAGAACATCTTTACGCCCATTTGCAACAACTTCATCAACGCAAGAACTCGCCTTTTCTCTTCAGGTATTATTCTTTATCTAACCCATACTTTAAACTACTCTATTTGACACATTTCAGATCGTTTTTACGCACGTGTGACTATCAAAGAACCAATTTTGTTTTCTTATGTTTCAGGCCATCTCCAATTATGGTTTTGAGATTATGCAAACTTTGATTGTCGATACAGAACCCGATCAATTCAGGTAACTTAATTTAAATCTCTGATATATCAACTACCAATGTCAATATATAACGATATCTGCATTTTCAAAATAGTGTACACATTTCCATGTACAATGTGTAATTTCTTAAAGTATGATATAGTAAATACACTACATAGAAAATATAACTAAGAACCTCTTCTCAATGCCATAACAAACCTGAATTCTACTACGCTTCTCACCAACAAAATCAGGTTTATGATAACGATAATGATGTTTTATTAATTTTAGATTATCAATATATTTTTAAAAAACAAATATAATTATTAAAAAACATTCGAACGATTTATAATGAAGTGACAGGTAAGCGGGCGGCAAAATGCATAGCAACCACCCCTTTCGGGTCAGTTTTACAATTTTTGTTATTGTACATCTATCTATTCTATATACTTAAAAAGTTAAAAATATAAACAGGATTTTGATGTTAACATGAGTAAAATATTATATCTAAGAGTGTACCGCTAATTCATCAGGATGGCATGAAAATGACTCGTTTACCTAAACGGGTTACAGGTTCGACCCGAAAGTGACCTGAGCCCATTTAGATTAAAATGAACCCACGATGGTTAGTTGGCAAGCATACTAATTTTGACCTTATAACTAACCAGGGGGCATTTAGGCACACGTGAAACTTAAAACCACATTATTATTAAAATTTTTAAATTTTCATATAAAAATGTTGTAATTGTTTTAAGTCATTTTATAGAACACACTTAAATAATCTGTACTATATATAATGTACGAGTCATGGGCATCTTAAATTTTAAGTAATATAAATTGTATTGCACATTTTACAAGTCTCATTGCATAGGGTTAACACTTTGAGCGGAACATTAATACATTATTTCTAACTGAGTTGGTTCGAGATATGTCACTGACACTCAACTACTTCTTTGATCCAAAGGTTATTGTAATTGAACTTTGTAATATTTTGTCTTCTACATTGCAGAAGCCTTCAAAATGTTCGGTTGTGCAGATATGAAAGCGTTCATAAATAAATTAGACGACGTGAAGGGGATGAATTTCTGCTTATATAGTTTGATTCTTTAGCATAATGTGTTGCTCATGAGGCGTCGAAAAAAATTTCACAACTCTAATTCGTTCCTCCTAATTGAAGTGTCGAAGGTAATTTTTTTTTATCCTAAATAGTATTTTCCGAAATTCTGCTTTATTATATTTTGTTAATTTGCTTATTTTTGTTAATTTTTCAGTATTCTCTACAAAAGATAATGCATGAGTTTGAAGCTTCATTTGAGGGTGAGCAAATTGAGGATATGCCACTTGTAGTGTCTTTGACTACTTTGTTGCATGGTATTAATTAATTCAACATCCCCTTGTAACTGCTTTTATATGTGAATTTAAAATAATAGAAATTTTCAAAAAAAAGGTTTTTTCTTTTATATAATCAAGTAACATGTTGTAATCTTTTTGTAGAATTATGTATTGCTCGACATTAACTCAAAGTATTGAGCTTAGGGGTGTAAACGAAGTGGGCTGAGCCCGAACTCGGCTGGTTTCGAGCTTAATTTTCCAAGCTCGAGCTCAGCTCAACCACGACTCATTTATTAATAATTATTTAATAAATTAGTTATTGTTATCATACTGTTATATACTATAATAATTTAGTTATGAAATTTTTATTTCAAAATAATAATTTTTAATTTGCTGTAAGGTATACGATTTTTTGGTACAGGGTGAGTACCCTTTTCTATGGAGGCTGAGTGAGATTACAAAGTGAGTCGAGTCACCAAAGTGTTTTGGTTCATATCAGGTTACAAAGTTGTGACGTTTACGATTGTTGTTTGTTATGTTCATATAATAATTATTATTATATATAAATCCTGGTAAGTATAACAAAATGATAAATAAGCCAGATTCAAGCTTTTGTAAGTTAAACGAGCTTGCACTCAACTCGAGCCTAAAATAAGCTTGTTCAATAAACAAGTTCAACTTCTAGAGCTTGAGTATGTTAGTGAGGCCAATATTTATATAATTTATATTTACTGTTTTAAGTATATGTTTACAGAATAATAATTATTATATATAATGATAAAAAAAATACTAAATGCTAACGAGGCGAATTCAAACTTTTGTAAGTTAAACGAGCTTAGGCTCAACACAAGCCTAAAAATAAGCTTGTTTAATAAACGAGTCTGATATTCACTAATCGAGCTTGAGTAGGATCGCGAGCCTAAATGAGCCCGACATTTA
Source organism: Bidens hawaiensis (assembly GCF_021521415.1). Taxonomy (NCBI): domain Eukaryota; kingdom Viridiplantae; phylum Streptophyta; class Magnoliopsida; order Asterales; family Asteraceae; genus Bidens; species Bidens hawaiensis. The sequence goes on from NW_027496330.1 coordinate 153,424, forward strand.
TATAATTTTATTTAATGTTTGAAGTATATATTTCCGGAATAATAATTATTGTATATAAAATATAATAAAAATAACTAATGATAAACAAGCTGATTCGAGCTTTACTAAGTTAAACGAGTTTGGGCTCAATTTGAGCCTTAAAATAAGTTTGTTTATTAAAATAGCTCATTATATATATAATTTTATTTAATGTTTATGTATTTTTTTACAGAGTAATAATTATTATATATAATTATTAAAGCTATTAGTAGGCGAGTATTACTGTATTTGCGGGTCAGATTCTGAAAGGGTTGGTTCGGTTAATTTCGGGCTTTTTTCGTTAAAAAAAAAGTCATGAGTCGTTGAATTAAATGTTGTATACAAACATAAAGAAATGATATTTTTACGGCTAACGAATTTCCTTTTTGCTCTTTAAGTTTATTAATATGATAAGTTGATAACTATGTTCCTCAAGGTCAGTGCAGTAACTTTTAGGTTGTATTATCAACTCTTGCATGTAACTTTTTTTTATCATTCACCTGCATAAATAAATTTAAGTGTTATTTATGGTAGTTAAAATCATTTTATTATGACAGTTTCATGAAGCGAAAATGCCTTGTTGACTCAGATCTTGTGACACATTGCATTGCCCGAAAAAGATCAACGATCGGTATCTCACAAGCTTGCTTCTAAAGATTAGTGCTCACACTCCCTATTAGGAGGTTTAGAATGTTATTATTATTATTATTATTATTATTATTATTATTATTATTATTATTATAACAATAATATTGTTTTTATAATCAACGTAACATATTAGTTATTTTGAATATCCAAGAATAAAAAACACAAAAGAATCACTTTTTGTTCATACATCATGCTCTGTTGATGAAATCAAAATTATAAGTTCAGAATCTATTTTTGGCAGTTTTGAGTTATTTGTGTGTTGTTTCAGGTCGTTCTCTGCTGCTGCAGGTTGGTGTTGAAGTCCTTTTTTGGTAAATTGCAGTAAAAGGGTTAAGAGAAATTTGGTTGTTCCTTCTTAGAGTGTAAAAACCTTAGATTTATCATACTGTTTTTTATGGACCCTTGAGATTGTATGATTAGTGAATCTTAGTTGTCTAATCGGTTATTGTATTGCTATATAACATTGTTGTAGATTTCTTTCTTTCCGTTTGTTGAAATGCTTTTGACAGATATAACTTGATCTGGTTGACTTGGTTTACAATATTAGTTCTTTCAAGGATTGTTAAATATTCTGTATATGGTTGATAGAACCCAAATATAACCTACTAGGTTACTAACCCGTGTAGTACACGGGTGGGAAATAGAAAATTCGTCACGTAAAGAAATTTGATTATATATTTGAATATTATATTATTCGTCTAATAAACACAAATAATTTTAACTTACAATATCGCCCGTTCTTGAAAGTAAATTCATTGAACTTGTCTAAAATCGAAGGATACACAAACTCTATTAAATCATAAACTGGATATAATGAATTGTTAATTAGAAGACCATCGGTAATTTGTACATTCATTTGTCGTCATTTGAACCCCACCCCCAACATTCCCTTCACCTATATCCAATAATTAATTCGCAACTTATTTTATCTCTTCAACATGTAAGGATTGACATCCAACTGTGAGCCTCGTGTTTTTTTATAGTTTAAGTACCTTTCACTTTGACAAGATGTAGGAAGAACTTATTGAAGTGTAATTTAAAATAAACACGAACAAAAGTCTATACAATCTAACTATTTATTTAACAAAAGTATCATAAATTTCATATTTACAACTCCCTAAATACTTCCTTTTATACAAGGTTTATACTTTAATTTGTAGCATTTCGTTGTCGTCAAAGATTAATATAAAAAAGAACAAATTGGTTTTTTTAATAGCTAATAACTAAACACTTAGAAACATCAATTGACTTATATGACTTGTTTAACGATTCATAGAGCCATAACTTGTACACACTCTAATATTGACTTGAACTTATTATGACTACAACTCAAGATGCTAATGACCCATCTAGTATTATAGTATTTTTCATAATACCTTACCGGAAAACCGTAATAGTTCAACATCTCCGTTGAAGTTTTTATTTTGATATGGAACCTAAAGAGATTATAAGAAAATTATATAATAATTAAATCAATACAAACAAAAAGGGGGAAAAAGAATTGTTAATGAAATAATGAATAATATGAAAATCAACTATTAGAGTATCAAATTAAACGTTACTGGAAAATAATTAATCTCCCTTACTGGAATTGGCGATGATGGAGATAGTAATCCGAAACAGAGAGAGAGAGAGAGTGAGAGAGAGAGAGAGAGAGAGATTATAATGGTTAGAGTTTTCAACCTTAAGATTTATATAATGTAAATGAGATGAATTAGTATGTTTTTGAATTCTAATAATAATTAAAATAATTAATATCATAATTACATTAATAGGTTTATTATGGATTGTTTGACCAGATTGTAATAATATTTAAGTTATTGTAAATTTTAAAATTTAAAATTGGATATCTTTTTAGTAATAATGAATTTTTAATCATGGTACATTTAGAAATTATGGAATGTTTGACCAGTTAAATTTAAAAGTTTAAAATTTAAAACTGAAAATTCTTTTAAAAATAATAAGTTTCAATCGTAATAATGTTACACATTATGAAATGTTTGACCATTGATTTACAAAATTTACCTTTGAGTTACAATTTTAAAGTTTATAAAATTATTAAAATGACATAAAACTTTGAGGACCATGGTTATAATATGGTGAAACAAAATAAACATAACTAAAGTTTATTTTGCTGGATTCAAACATATATATATGTTTAGAATATTTAGAATTAGTTATCGGAATATATGGTTTTATTTAAGGCATAAATCTTGAATTTAGACATTATTTACATTTACACATAAATAAAATGTAAAGTTTGATGATATTGGAAATTATAAAATCATATATATGTATCTATTATAATTTTAAAGAAATGTAGATGTCAAATTAAAAAAAAAAAGAACATTTTACATTAATTACAAGATGTAGCATTTATATTTTAATTCAAATATAAAAACATACAAAGACAATCAGAGATAAATGAAAATTTAAAACATGTTTATAAATTATACCGTGAGTACAAATAACACATGTTAATTAAAACATAATGCTCTAATGAAATCAACAGAAAAATGTATTGTCTTATACACATTTTGCATAACTAATTTGACAACAAATATAAACAATATGTGTGTGTGTGTGTATAATTAATGAGTATCATAGTTTTTTATAATACCGGTTTTTGTAATTTTCAATTTCAAACAAATAATCATTGATAAACACATGACTGACAACCGAGTTATAGGAATTTGAGACATAAACCTTCTCTACGAATGAAAAATATAATAAAAGTTTAAAATTATTATATGTAGTATGTAAACGTTTGAATAATCTGGAAAAAAAAAGTCCGTTTTAAGAATTTTTGAAAAAGTAAAACGTCTAATTGTGTCATAAATTTCTTCCAAAATTGATTTTAAAGAAACGTCATAACTCATAACTAATAAATTAATTAGTGGTCAACATATATTGTAAAAGCTTAAAATCAAACGATTTACATATATAGAAAGTATAAATAGTTTTGAAGTTGGCAAAATATAGTATCATTAGTTATGATTATATCATTTTGGTCAAATGGTATAAGATTAAAAGTTTGTTGAGATTGAAGACATTAATATTGATAGTTGCGATTAGAAACTATAAAAAAATATTTTAAATTTCCGTATTTAATATGATCTAAATTTGTTAAACTTGAGACTAAATTGATGGTCAAATTTCGTAACTTATTAAGGAATCTGAATTAGTTTCCATAATCAATTGTATTAAATAGTTTTTTAGAATTCAAAATTCAGAAACTTTACATTTTTTTAAGTTGACTAAATAAATAATATATAGTTAAAATAAATAAAAGGTAAATGTAAAGTCTGATGAGATTGAAAACTATAAACATCTTTTAAAATTTTCAAATTGCGTATTTAGTATGGTATAAATTTTTTATGCTTAATAGACGGTTATATTAATAAAATACATTTAATATTAATAGAAAATAGTATATAGATAATATAAAATTTTAAAACACCATAAGAACTTCACTTAATACAAGAAACTTTTAAATAGAATTTGACCTATAATAAAAATCATGAAAATTTGAAAATAAATGAAAATCATGAAAAGATTATTATTGTATTTACGTAATTAAAATCATGAAAATATATTAAATAAAATTTGACCAATAATGAAAACCATGAAAATATATTAAATTGGATTTGCAAATATATTTTTTAATAAATGGTGAAATTCAAACTCTATAATATATTTTTGTAAATTTCATATAAATGATGAGAATTGAATTTATATATATATATATATATATATATATATATATATATATATATATATATATATGATATTTGAATGGAGAAAATCAGTTTATAAAATGTCATATTAAATGTGTATAAATCTAAAAATGTAACGTAAGATAATATTGGAAAGTATAATAACGTTTTAAATTGCGTTGACATTGGTAAATTAATTGGACTTCGACCAACAACAATATAAGATTGTTTATCTTACTATAGATAATTTAATGTCTTATAGAATAATCAACTAAATTTCATTTCCGGATTATATAATAATCAATTGAATTACATAAATTGTGAAAAATAAATAAATACATGAATACTAACAGAAATATATATTAATATTATACAAAAATAAAATGCATCTTATCAAACAATCCTCAATCCATGAAATTAATTAGCTATATCAAGTTGGGGACAATAACCTGAAATGATAAAGTTAAATATTAATATCACATAATTATAAATTCCAAATTATGGAAGATTTGAATCATGTGAAAAAATGTAAAATTGATGCTAGAATTTACAACCGAAAATTTTGAATCGCGTTACCGGAAAAACGAAATAGTGAAGATCTTCATTGAATCTTAGATTTTGATAAATAACCTAAAGATATTATAAGAAAAAATCATATAATTATTAATATAAATACAAACAAAAACATAAAACAAAAATAATTGTAATTGATATAAAACATCATGCTTGGGAATGCAAGACTTTTGTACATAGGCTTGAATTCTATTACCCTGAAACATTAATATTAACATTAGTAAAAAATTGTATGAATGATATAGAAAAATTAAGAATGTGTAAGAATATCATTTCGTCTTGCACAATCATTTCGATCGACCAATCCTCCTCGGGCTTTGAATTTTCCTTCATACGCCAATACACTTTGAGGATACACTCACTATTGAGAACATCAAGTTGGTTCAACGTGGTGATATTTGTTGGCTCCATCTTGCTATGGTGAGAAATAAAAAATAAACAAAACATTAATATATGAACAATAACAATTTTAAGCCAAAAAATAAAAATAAACATGGAGGATATAAACAGAAGAAAAATTATAAACCTTAGAAACAAATATAATCGTTTTTGCTAAAGCAGGTTTGATAGTGTACGAATTACCCTATGAAAGACAAGTATTTATACGGATTGAACTTTGGTAGAATGGATTATAGAATGAATGTATATAGATAATTAATTAGAAACAAAAAGTTAGGGAATTCAAATTAAACCTAAATTAAGGTCGAAAATTAGGCAATTAGGATTAATGAATTTTGAAAATTTTAGTCAATTAGGTTTAATTTACAACAATATAATTAATCATCAATTATAATACCGTATATCTAATATATAAAATTATATTATTAATATTAACACAATTTTATCAATTTAACACAAATTGGTTTTTATTTATTACTAATAACACAATTTTAATATAATTGAACATCAATTATCAATTACAATATTATCAATTAGAATATTTAAAAGTAAATTGTTTACAACTCAGAATTTCTCTAGTTAGCATCAGTTAACGGGTCAACTGCTTATTTATAGTAAACCTTAAAAGGGCTTAATGAATTACTTAATCATCAAATCCTTAATCAAATGAATTACAAAAATTAATTAAAATATACAACTTTCATAATTAAATAATTTTGGTGATGCTAAATAGAGGAATTCTGTATTTATAGTAAATGGGTCAACAATAATTAAATAGTTAATAGTAAATGGGTCAACATCCGTAATTAAAGATCCGTATTTATAGTAAACCTTAAGTATGTTTAATCAAATATCTAATCAAATAATAAACAATAATTAAATAAAATATAGAAATTCCATAATTAAAGATTTCTTGAATCAAATGGGTGATTCATTTATAAATTCCTAAAATTTAATATTTGTATAAGTCAATTGGTGAAATTCATAAATTTTCATAAATATAATATTAGAACCAATTATACTAAAGTGAAATTTATAATCTTTGTATATTGAATCTTGTAACCTCTGTATATTGAATCATATTGATGAATTATCAATTAATTATCTAAATTATGTATTATCTAAATTACATTAAAGATGGTGGGAAACATAATTATGTGAATGAAATCAATCAAAATTAAAAAATTTCATAAATTTTCAAAAATATAATATTAGAACAAATTATATTTAAATCCGTATTCTATATATATTTAATCCTATTAATGAAATATCAATTAACTATCTAAATTATCTATTATCTAAAATTCAAAAATTGAAAAATTAATTCATTATGAAATTTGTGAACGACAAAAAGATATTATATCAACCAAAGACATTCAAATTTGTGAATGAAATCAATCAAAAATTAAAAAATTAATATTAATTTTAAAAGATAACTATGATTTGTAATTAATTATGAATTATAATTAGTAAGTTGAAAAATAATTATAAAAGATTGGAGATTAAAGATTAAATAAAAAATGAAAGAGAATAATTAAATAAAATTAATTGTATCTTATTTAAATTTATTATTAATTTATTTTATTGAGATGAAAATTAAAGAAGTGATTCATATACATGGAAACTATAATCAACAACCAATAGGAAGGGAGGAAATGAACTTAAAGCCTATTGCTTTAATAGAATTTTAATAGTATAGTTAGATAGTCACATTTATTCATGGTTGTGTTTTTAATGCTTACATTTGTCATTTGCAATAAATTACATGATAAACTTTTTTAATAAATTATATGAATAAGAAAATTAACACGAGTACCATACAATATATCATGAAAGAATTGATAAACCGTTATAGACAAGTATTACACTGCAACTTGTCGCCTCCCCGCAGCATCGCGCAGGTTTCCTACTAGTATATATATATATATATATATGACAGTTTTTTGTCCTTAATTATATTTTAAATATCAATCTTTACACTTTCCTATATGCAGATGGTCAATTTCATTTGGTCTCTTCGTCAGCCTATTTGTAGAAATTGCAAGACTTGTGAGGAATCAATATCTAGTCTTAAAACATATCTTGGAGAGGAGGAAATCGTTTTCTGGTTCTTGAAACATGTATTGAACAAATCAAACGAATAGTTTGTGAAAAGGAACCATGATATTAATGAAATCATTTTGTGAAGAAACATATACATTGTATCAAAGTGATCAATCTGATGTTTTTGTGTTCTCTAATCTTCTTCGTTGTGTGCATGACTTCATTCCTCTTGAAATCATTATCACCTATGGTCTTTGTATTCGGCTTTAAAAAATTGACGAAATCATGAACTATAATAGAATCCAAAAATCAAATGGAACATTGAGAAATTTTAAATAAAAAATCATATATAATTACTAGGGAAATTTACATATATATTACAGTATCATCTATGAAAAAACAAATAATAAAAAGAAATTTGATTGCTTGATTGGAACTTTTGGGAAAATTTCATTTGATTACTTAAGACATGTCAAACACTACCTGATTAGATACCACTATGTGAGAGTCTAATCTTACAAAATTCCACAAAGAGTTGTTTAACAATAACACTTAACTAAACAGAACAAGAGCCAGCTTAATTTTTTATTAGGAAAACCATCAACTTAAACACACTCAAAAACAACATATTACTCGTCTTCAAATCATAAACTTTGAAACATCAGGTCTACAAATACTCATGACTAACCAAGTAATAAAGCCATACCACAAAGGAAGCAGGGAACAAGCATTCATTTATATTATTTCTCTTCAAACGAAAAGGTAAAAGGAAAAGAAAACCACCATATCCTTCACATTTGGTATGCACTTAAAACACTTGTAAAAACACCAACACATTAATAATCATTGGCTGCATTTTGATTTGGATTTCTCCCGCCACGGCCCCTTCCTACATAACCATATCCTCCTCTTCCATAATAACCACCGCCTCGAGACCGCCCTCCGCGGTAGGGACCACGCCCACCTCTACCACCACCTTTGTACCTAGAAAATTCTCCAAATGTCTGCAAGAGCACCACAACACATCAACTTACCTAAAAATAGAAAAGAAAAGCCAAAACCTATCACTAAAGACAAAACTTGAGCTGAACTAACCTCTGTATCTAGTTTCATCTGTTCGGAAAATCTAGTCCGTCCATAATTTGATTGACGATCAGATGTGTTGCTAGATAATGTATCAAAAAAGTCGTCCTTAGTGTACACAGGCTATAGATGATTGCAGGTTGTATTTTAGTACAGAGAATGAACTTATTTATGATAATTATAATGGTCAATAAGGTCACCTTAACATCAACTTTGGGTAAGTTGGGAACATTTTCCTCTTCATATTCATCCTCATCAGTAGCATTTTCACCCTTCTCCTTTAAATTACTTTTTCCCAAAGTACCCCACACTTCATCCTTGTTGAATTTCTCATTCATTGCATTAAAATCGAACTCCTCAGTAAATTTCATCACTGGCCGTGACCCCTAAATAGTTTGAGTAAAAAATAAATACATACAGTCAGATCACAGTACAGTAGAAAATGATAAACAAGGTATATTAAACTTTAAAAGAAAACCATACCCCAGATCCTCTGCCTCTTTCGCGCCCTCTGTAACCGTAATTTGGGCGGTTCTGGTAAGTAGCGCCATTTGGCTAAAGAACAAGAAAAAAAATAGCACATCAACGAATAAGTTAAAACACATGTAAGTAAAGAAAAAAGTACCTTAAATGCTGATCATTAGATCAAATGTGAGGAGTCATGTACCTTTTGAGCAATTTGTGTTTGAGGTGGCAGCGGCAATATCGGCGGCTGAGCTTCTGTTGCCACCGGAGCTGAAACAGGAACAGGCACAGGCGGTTGTGATGAAGGTGCTGGTGGCACTTGAACCACTTCCACATCATTCTGAACAGCTAGGGGCTGTTGTATGGCTTGAGCTGAAACAACACTACTTGGCACAGACTGCAGCAGCTGACCTGGAGTTATAAGCAATGGTGTAGGTGGTTCAGTAGGGACCGGAGGTGCAGCACCACCGCCAACAGCCTGGGTTGTGTAAGGAAACCTTGCGTCAGAAAACGCGTTAGGGTTGACTGGAGGGATGCTGACATTTACATCAGTGGTAGTGACAGCCGTAGACTGTGGTTGCAAGTTGCTGCTTGGCAGTGCGGTTGGCAAAGAAGGCAATGTGGGTCCTAGTAAAGAGTTAGATGTTAAAGTAGCTGAGCTGGCAGATGTAGTTATTGGACCAGTTGGTAACGCAGCATTGAAACCAGGGTACTGCTGCTGCGTAGGTTGTTGTAATGAAGGTGGCATTCCTAACCCTTGTGGTGGTCGAGGCAATGACTGTTGAAGTGCATTTGGTGGGGGAGCATAATATCCTGGCCAATACATAGGCATTGATAGCCCACTAGGGTTTGGATTTGCATTTGCAGGAGGTGGTGATGGGCCCCATGGCCCAACGTTTCCTCCAGGTTGATATAAAGGCAGCCCACCTTGAAAAGTTGACCCAGGTTGACCTAGATGTGGGTTGTATGTGCTAGGATTGGACAAAGAGTCACTAACAGCAGGAGATAAGGTTGAAGATGCAGTAGGTGGTGGCCGAGGATAGTGAGACTGCATTAAAATGAAGTGTTCAAATTGATACACAATGAAAGTTTTTGTAAATACGTCACTGATTTTATCTTAAATACCTGTATTATGGCAGGATCACTGTTTACGGGTTGTGTGGGTTGAACAGGCTGAGAAGATTTCACCTGAAGATCCTGCAAAATAGAAAAGTAATGGTAACATCTTCATTGTCTGAAAGTCAAAATATACACGAAATAGTTTATCATTTTGTTTAAAAATGTTAAAGCATTGTATGGTTTGATTTAATAAATCAAACCAATGTCACCAAATAAATGCATATATCCTTGCAACTCATATGTATCTCCTAAAAATAATATATAAACTGCTTATCTAATCACATTTAATATGCATAAGCAGCAATCGTTTAAATGTATGTTTTTAGTTATATACATCACTTGTTACTTTTCTTTTTGTTCTAAACAATATATTAAGCCCTTAACTAGATGTTTCCCCAGCCAAAATATCAAAGTTCAACACAAATCTCACGACTATTTATTTCGGAAAACAGAAAGCTATTATTAAATAAACCAGAATCCCATGCAATGATCATAAATATGTAACCTCCTAAACACAAACCAGCAAGCAAAGGAATGAAAGTCAAAACAACTTTAGATTTAGGCACCTTGATATCACTTCCACGAAATAATATGTACTCATAAACTTTGTCGCTGGGCGGGAGTTGTGGGCCATCTTTTTTTCTCCCTTCAGTTCCAAACGATCTTACTGCAGAGTTTCAGTAATAAGTTAATTATTCAATATAGCAAGTTTGAAAAGGATTAGTGAACATAACATATAAAAAAAACTATATAACAAACCAAGCACATATCGATGCAGACAAGAAAGACAGTTACTTTAGTAATTTTGATATTCACAACCTATCTAAAAAAATGTGAATCTTGATGCTTAAGTTTCTTGCAGCTAGCCTTACTCAGTTTGTGTATGATATCTTAAATAAATATGTTTCCAAACATTCTGTCCTGGGACTCAAAGAAAAGCACCATTCTCCCAATCTTAATACAGTATATAAAACATATCTAAGTGGTATAGTGTATAGTAGGGATTACACAAAACATATATCAGTGGTTAACTTATGAATTGAAACAACAACAACAAGTAGTTGAATTGTAGAGTAGATAGTAGTACCGTTAGTCAATCCGATGGAGGATTCTTCGGTGTTAATATTATACAGAATGCCTTCGTATCTAATTTCACTCTTGGAAGTCAAGCTAATTAAGCTTCCAATGTAGGAATCCACGGAAGATCTAGAACCACCTTCAGTCGCCATCAACCTAACAGATTGATTGAAGCTTGCTTGTGTATGTGAGTATTGATTGATTGATGGATTTGGGGATCCTTTGTGCCTTGTATACACAATTCCAAACCCTATTTCAATTTACCATCCACATTTCGCCAAATTACTAAAATAACCCCTTGTTTATTATTTTAAATCATTTTAAATGTTTTGTTTTAATAAATCTATTCTCTCTCTAACACTGCGTTCTCGAGTTTTTAATTAAAAGAAAGGAAAGTATAAGATTGGATAGGATGGGAGAATAAAAGAAAGTAGATTCATATAATGCACTAGGTTATAAACCCGTGTATTACACGGGTTTTAAAAGTTAAATCTCATTCAGTATCTTATTATACAATTCTCGTTCTTCAAGTTGCAACAATCATGTAGAAAAATCACATCAAAACCGTTGAAAAGTCTCAAGAGCTGAAAAATATAAAAAAAATTTGCTCCTAAGTACATTGTTGTATTAGTTTCAACATATCTTGCTACTGAACTAACAGTTGCAAGAGTTTCTATCGGTAAAAAAAGTACCAAAGGATTCAAATTGATGATCTAATTAATGATATCAAATTATTAACCATCTATAACTAATAAAAATAAACTTATGTTGCTTACTTCATGTCTTTTTTTTCTAGTTAATTTATGCCTTAGATTATAAAATTAGAGGCAAGAAAAACTACATATTTGGTAATATCGGCAAAGAAAGTGTAATACTAATAAAGTTATATGCATTTTATCACACTTTTTTTTTCGGTTTCAAACATCATCTTATTAAACTTTTAATTTTAGATGATCTTGACACATTTTACTCAACTCCAACGACATACAAAAAACTAAACAGTTATAATTAGTTTTATACTTGTGTGTAAATGTAAAAATAATTGTGTAAATAAAACATGTTTGGAACCAAAAGTAATATTTTTCTTAAAATAATCATTTTTGTCTCTAATTTGTACCGACTAAACCGGTTCTTATGTGTTCCGCCTACTGACACGACTCGCCCCTTTTGCTAGCTGTAAGAGAACACAAATAGCAAATTTGACCAATTTACTTAAAGTGTCGAATACAAGTTGATCTTTCCCGAAATGTTCTAAGTTATACTAATGGTGGGTCTGTTTCAAGTGAAACTTGTTAAGACCCATTACGTAAATCAGAGTAAAAAATTGTTGTAAAGATTTTATTCACAACAAATAAGTATCTCACTGGAAACTAAACTATCATTCCTCCCATATATCCATCAATTTTGAGGTTTTTATATAGAAGATAAAACACAAACAAATCATAATAATAAACAACTAACTTATAAGAAACATATTTAGTATTTCGAACATCCTACTCATGATCTTAATCATTACAATTACAATGATTTTGTATAAAATGAGTTTGCAACACCGATAAATACAACCATTTTCCTATCATTATAATGGTCAAGTACATTTTATTAATATGTAAAATTAAAAAAAAGGGGTTTATTATAATAGTCAAGCTATTCTCCTTGAGTGCTGAACTGCGTCCTTTTAGCAAAAATTATCAATACATATAAAAATGTTTATTATATAGAATTAATAGTAAAAAAATAAACAAATGAGATGAACCATTTTCGTATTGCTCAAAGTAAAGACGAATCGTGACATCTTCTGAATCGGTCACTAATAAACTAAAAACATACGACACAAATTTACACACTAAAATGAGTTTCAAAAGTTCTATATATGGTCTTTTAATTCTATTTTATTTTACTTTATTTACTACTATGAAATTATAGATAAATTATTAATATGGAATGTTTGGAATATATATTAATTGTATTAATTAAATAGTTATAACTTTTAAAGTTGAACATTAATAATGATGCCACTTGGCAACAAATTGGACAAATAGGTGCCATGTGACACAACTATGGTTTTTATTTATTATAATAGTAGATTCTCAAGTTTAATGAAAAATGAAAGAAATGAGAAGAAAAGAAATAGTTAATTACATTCTTTAGTTCTAATAATTTATTCTCTCCCTAACAGTAATCACTAGATTTTAATGTGGGATAAGTTATAAGGCCATGTGTAGTGTAGGGGCTATAATTGGGGGCGAATTGTGACATGTGGCGCCCAGTCAGCAAGAAGTGAAAATTTGTTTTTAGGGTGTAATGGTGTAAGGGCTACAAATTGGGCCCACAGTTTCTTTTTTTATTATTTTCTTTTTATAACTAAACTAAACAAATAAAAACCAATTTATTTAAATATTTAGATAAAAATGTATTAAAATTAAAAAGAAATACAAAAAAACTTAAAAAACATAACTAATAATGCATTAAAATTAAAAAAATACATAACTAAAAATATTAAAAAACATAACTAAATAAAATACTAATATCCATAATATTCGCGCATTTTTCCATTCTTTGTCGTTGCAATAATGCGGTCTCTTCGTGTAACCCGTCATCTTTGAGGGATTTGTATTCTTCACTCATTTCCCGCAATTCCAACATTTGGGCAATCTTTTCGTGTTGTTTGTCGGTTTCTCTCGTGGCATCGTTGAGTTCCTCGACACACTTTTTGTGTTTTTTGATTGTTTCTTTCATGGTAGCGGCGAGTTCCATGAGTGTCGGTTGGTTCGGGTTGTTTGTAGGATTCATTTTGTTAGATTTTTTGAATAATTTGGGTATGAATTGTGTATGAAATGGAGAAGAACGGTCAAATTAATATAATAATATTAAATCTTCAAACAATCCGGCGACAAAAGAACCCCGCCCCGCCCCATATCGCCCACATATCGTCGGGGGGGGGGGGGGGTGTTCGCGCCCCTTCTAGCCCAATTTCGCCCAAATTACCGCCCCACTACGTTTGGCCTAAGGATGGTAATGATAAATTAAGAATCACATGAATAATTATGATTATTATGGTTATATTTCAGATTTCATATCTAGAAAAGTTACGTGTTTACTATGCACTCAAATGTGCAACATATTTGATACATGTAACATGTTTGGTACATGACACTAACAATTTTTAGTTTCATCTATTTAAGTTTTTATACATATTATCATTAAACCTCTTTATTAAATAAAATTAATTCAAAAAACTCCACCCATGCTGCAATGTTTATCTTCTCGACCCATTATCTTAAACTAGTGTCCTCGAAACCACTTCCCATCATAATTCTTCTTCTAATTCATGATTTGTATAATCACTCATTATATTTACGATACTTCTCAAGGGTTGGGTTGGGTTGGGTTGTGTTGTTGCCCACAATACATTACACCATTGTTTGCATGATTGAATCATTCATGAAGAAAAATGACTGTCACACACTAAAAGATATAAAAACACAAAACCTACCCAAACACCCTTTCTTTCTGCCCACAAAATTCTCGAATGTCGATAATAAACATGTAGTTATAGGATGTTCATGATATGCGGCTGGTCAAAACCAACTTTACTTTGTGTGTCGCGATCACTATTCTTGCTCGATTTTTCTATGCAACAAAACCAAAATAATGGGATTTAATCAATAACCAAAACAAACATAGATTGATGTATTTGAGGTTAACAGTTTTGCATATTTTCGTCTTCTTAATTACAAGTAGCTCCCTTATATATATATATCTTGATTTGTCATCACCACCAACTAGTCCTCGGTTTGACTTAAACTAATTCAACAATCTCAGGAAAACCAAGTCGCAAATGGAGATTCGTTAAATACTCACGTCCATAATAAAACACCTCCTGTTTGCTCTTAATGTTGAAACATGTCATGACCAATTGTTGTTCAATTTTTTCGATCTAAAACTTAGATTTTAACCATAATACACGTGTTAGCGATGTGAGAAGATTATCGTGTGGTGGCAGGTGGTAACCAGAATGTGGGTGACAGTCAAGTATAAGTTTCGTATTTTATTGTATTACTTTATTAGTTATAATTAGTTTATTGTGTGAACTGTGAACTATGATACTTCATACATGCTTTTATATTTTAGATAATTGATCGTTAAAGATGCTAAACAGAAGACTTGTACGAGCATGAAATGAAATCTCGGAAATATAGGAGCATGATTTGGAGTCTCGGGATGTGTTAGAAGACTTCGAGAAGAGTTTGGATGAAAAATCTTATGCGAATGCTAAAACTAAACAAGATGGGTTGACAAGCAAGCATCCATGAGTAAAACGAGCATACCGTGTGGTAGAAATGAGTTACGATACCCATAATATATGAATATTGGGTTTCTCAATGAGACAAATCCAAAAATGATGTATTCTTCCTTTGCGAAACGCAAAGAACGTAAAAATGGGCAAAAAAAGGTTTTGATCTATATGTTCTATTTTACGAACCCTAATCAAATATCTCCACTTCCAACCATATTGGGTGCATAGGGGCGATTTCAGGAGCCCTAGATGACCTCTAATCACCTCAGGGTTCATAGCTCATCATCCCAAGTCAATTCGAAGCTTAATTGAAGATTATGAGCGGCTGATTCATCTCGAGTCATCCCCGGGTGTGGGGTTTGTATGATCTCTCTTTTTATGTTCATTTTATGTATTGAATTATATTTGATTGTTAATGAATAACATATGCTCCTTGATGTTTATTAATGTTAAACAAACATTCAATTTAGGTTTATTTTAATCTAGGCATCTAATTTTTCAACTACATAATACTTGTTTGCATTGTTGTTGATTGTTCTTGGTTTAATAAAGCATACAATTGTACTTAATTGATTCATGTTGTAAATGAACCTCTGGTTACCAGCCGCGTATGCGTTACGATTGTTGATGCTTACGATTAGGATTTGTTAGTAAACCTTATTTATCCGTTAATAATTATCTATCATTTAGGAGGTGTTTGGGATTCCTTATTTTTACCTCCTTATAACTTATGGAAAAGTCATAAAACTTTGTGACTTATGAAACTTTTCCTCTCACATATTAAGCAAACCCAAACATCATTTAACTTTTTAATAAGTTATAAGTCATAAGGAGGCAAAAATAAGGAATCGCAAACATCCCCTTAACAACATGATTAAGTTTCAAGATTGCATGCTCGAACCTTGGATTTGATTATGTTATGGCTAACTGCTACATGTAATTTGCCATTAAAACATGCTAGTGATCAGCACTCACCCAACAAAACTTCATAAATGTTTTCTTTTATATTTGTGTAAATAGTTTAAATAAACAAACGTATGATGTTAACCACATGCTCATCTGGATTTGATACATGACTTACCCTGTTTATAGGTTAATTAGGTTTTTGCATGATTGGTACGACACGTCATCAGCGGTCAGATGCTGACTTATTTAGTTTTTTTTGATATTTACATATTTTCCATTTCTAAAACTCTCAATTACATATATTGTTGGAATCGGTCTGCCCGAGACACATATTATAATTGATGTGGCTAGTACGTTATGATCCAAGTCGGGTCATACCCAATAAAAAGCTAGACAAACACCATAATATATATTGTAGATATAATAACAAATAAATATTAACACTTATGATATTTAGAAAATGGGTTTCTAAATATTTGCACTTGAGGAATTTGATAAATTATATGGATAATTTATTTAGAGAGATTATCATATGTTATTATTTAAGTTGGTTAAATAATATATATATATATATATATATATATATATATATATATATATATAGAAAAGGGTTCAAATAAGAATAAGAAGTTTCCTAGGAATGGTAAGAACCAACAAATTTTTGACATTTGGCATTACAAATTATGGTAAAAGAACAAATCTAGGAAGCTATGTCGGTTATAATGATGAGAGAGTAATTCTAGGAAACTATGTCGGTTATTGGTAATTTTAAATTTCAACCATTGATTAACATGATCTAATGGTTGTGATTTATTCCCAGTCTTCCTAAAAAACTACTTATTTTTAGGATAACTCTCCCATATATATATATATATATGATAATGGTTATGATATATTACATGAAACTTATGCCATGTTAAAAGTGTTACATGTCACAAAGTTTCAATAGACCGGTGACTAATACATGGAGTATTAGTCCTGGGGCTAATACATGGAGTATTAGTCATGTGACCAGTACATGGAGTATTAGTGTGTTGCCAATAACATTACATGCAATATTACTCTCTCTCCTCTCTCTCTTCTCTCCCAAAATCGGCCCAAGGAAGAAGTAATACAAGAAGAACTTTTGTGTGAAAGTTTTATTAAAATCCTATCAAGACAAGGTGTTTGTTGGTGGCTTGGGGGTATACAAGCTTGAGGCACTTCTCTCTTAAGGCTAGCTATTCAACCATCATCTTCTTCATCCTCCTTACATCGTGAAAGGTTGTATTACATAAACCCCCTATGATTGCTGATTTTGGTAAGCATGTAATTTCGTATATGGATCCGGGGCTTGGGTTTTATATATAAAATCAGTTTTATATTAATCTATATTACAAGGTTTAAAACAAATTAATCTGCTACGTTTTTTATATAAATGGGTTTATACGACTTTGATAATCTTGTTAAAACCCAACAATGGCATCAAGAGCCGCTTATACGGATACATGCTTCAATATATATAAAAAAAATTTCAGGTTTTATGGTGTGGTTCACCATATGGTCAACAAGTGTTGTTATTTTAGGTGGCTATGGTTATGGACTTGTGGTTGTTTGTTTATGCTTGCATGGTTGATTTATATTTTGTTTTATCTTATTTGGATAAGGATAAATAACAAACTTAATGTCAACAACTTGCATAAAATTGGTTCCTTAGAAATCATTAGGTAATAAAATTGGTTTTATTAAAGGTTAATGATTTCACAATAAAATGGGTTTTATTAAAAAGAACTTTGAAAATTGGTTTTCAAACAAAGTACCATACATTTGAATGCATGCAAATGCAAGGTACATAAATAGTTTTCCAATCTAGAATTTAGGAAACTTAAATCCCTTTTAAAACAAGTTTAACACCATCCTTTTATACAACACTCGAATCACTTGGGAACTCGATGTGGGATAAAGATCACCTAACCACATTGGAGAAAACTTGTGAGTTTGAGGTGGATTTGCCATATTTGCGGGATAAAGGTCACCTAACCACTTGTATGTCAAATTCACATGTGTGTATAAGTAGGATGACTTGATTTGGAAACCATGTGAATAGGGTCACTGAAGCATGGCGTACAAAGGTGTTGATGGATATAAACATGCCAACTAAACGTAAGATGTTTAACCGATCCCATAAAACTAGAAGTTGCAAAGGGTTGCAATCGTCAAACGTTGACTACCTTGTTAATTCAATAGTAGGATAAAGGTCACCTAACTACTATGTGAATGTAACGTTGGGTTCTAGATTTTAATCATTAATTGTCTTAAAGACATAAAGGGTATTAAATATTAAAATTAGTTTAATTAATATCGAATATACTAAAATTGAGCTTTGTTAAATTATGCAGATGTCCGCAATCTACAATCCACCTAACGAAATTATCCCACCCGTGTATAACCTATCACTAAGAGCTACAATTGATAAGGATCGTTTTAACTAAAACAATTTTAAGGATTGGTATCGAAACTTGAGAATGGTTCTCAAGCACGAAAAGAAATCATATATATTAGACGATCATATTCCCGAAGAACCAAACATTTACGATTTAGCTGCCTATAACGATTGGTTGAAATACACCGAGGATTCGGTGCAAGTTTCTTGTCTCATAATGGAACTATGATTCCCTAAATTCAAAAGGACTTTGAAAATCATGGGCCATATGACATGATCACCCAACTTAAGGAAATGTTCCTTACTTAAGTTAGGGTGGAACGTTTTGAAAGGGTTCAAGCGCTTCATGCATGTCATATGGAAGAAACACAATTGGTGAAGAGGCATCACCCGGAACCTAAAACAAAGGTTGCTAAAGGTAAGGGATGCGTCAAGGGTAAGGTCAAAGGGAAAGCTAAAGCGGAACCACCAAAACCAAAGGAAAAGAAGCTAAAGGTTAGCTTAGACGACCCGTGCTTTGGTTATGGTGAGAAAGGACATTGGATGAGGAATTGTCCAACCTATCTCAAAGAGTTGAAAGCAAAGAGGGATGTGGGGAAAACCTCGGGTACAACTTTCATGATCCATATTGATCTTAATGTTATTTATTCTAACATATGGGTATTGGATACCGGATGTGGAACTCATATTTGCAACGGAGCAAAAGTTGTTCAAAAGAAATAAACATTTCAAGAAAGGAGATACAAGTCTCTTCATGGGCAATGGAGCAAAAGTTGTTGTCGAAGCCCAAGGAGACTACATTTTGAAGCTTCCAAATGGCTTGGAAGTTGTTTTGAAAAAAATTTTGTACGCTCCTAGTTTGACTAGGAACATTATCTCCGTTTCTCTTTTAAGACAATATGGTTATGATTTAAAGTTTGTGGACAATGGTATTTGTATTTTCATGAATAATATCTTTTATTTTAAAGCAATGCCGTCTAATGGCATTTATGAATTAGTTCATGATAACACATCCTTTGACAACACGTTGTACCAATCAAGCACCAAGAAACTCAAAATGTATTTGAGTAACACTTATCTTTTGAATTGTCTCCTTGGTCAAATAAACAAGGGTCGCATAAATACACTTCAAAAGAATGGTCTTTTGGAATCAAATGATGATTCATTTGATAAGTGTGAATCTTGTTTACAAGGAAAGATAACCAAGGAACCATTTTGTGGAACTAACGAAAGGGAAAAATACTTATTAGGTATCATACATTCGGATGTGTGTGGTCCTTTTAAGGCAATGACAAGGAATGGTGAAAGATACTTCATTACCTTTATCGATGATTATAGTCGTTATGGGTATGTGTACTTATTAAGACACAAAGATGAAGCCTTTGAAATGTTCAAAGTCTTTCAAAAAGAAGTAGAAAATCAACTCAATAAAACCATCAAAGTACTTCGTTCGGACAAAGGAGGTGAATACCTTAGTGATGCTTTTCAAGATCATCTTCGGAGTTGTGGAATCATCTCACAACTCACTCCACCCGGAACACCACAACATAATGGTGTGTCCGAAAGGAGGAATCGAACTCTATTGGATAGGGTTCGATCTATGATGGCTGGAAGCACATTGCCTCTATCATTTTGGGGTTTCGCATTGCTCTCGGTAGCCCATATTCTAAATATGGCACCAACCAAGAAAGTGGACAAGACACCTTTTCAAATATGGCATGGAAGGGTTCCATCATTATCATATTTAAAGGTATGGGGTTGTGAGACTTATGTTAAGCACAACATCCAAAACAAACTTGAAAGCCGATGCACTAAGGGTATCTTTGTAGGATATCCCAAAGACTCTATGGGATATTATTTCTACAACCCAACCGAGCAAAAGGTGCCCATTGCTCGAAAGGCCGAGTTCTTGGAAACTAAGTTCCTTATGGAAGGAACTAGTAGAAAGGTGGAACTCGAGGAAGATCGATAACCACAAGCCGATACACGTTTGGTTGATACTAGCAATCAACAAGAGGTTGTTGTGAATGATCAAATGGTTGATCAAGACACACAAAACGTTCGAAAATCTGGTAGATTAGTAATCCACCCGAAAGATATGGATTTTTCATGGATTGATGCTATGTGGTAGATTCAGATGAACCCACCACATACCACGATGCAATGTCACAATCCGATTGTGACAAATGGATTGAAGCTATGAACGTTGAGATGCAATCCATGCATAACAACCAAGTGTGGGACTTGGTTGTACCACCTCTTAACTCCAAACCGGTTGGAAGTAAGTGGGTTTTCAAAAGGAAAACCGATATGCATGGAAACTTGGATACTTATAAAGCAAGACTTGTAGCAAAAGGTTTTACTCAAACTCAAGGGGTTGATTATGATGAGACCTTTTCGCCCGTGGCAATGCTAAAGTCTATTAGGATATTATTTTCCATAGCCACATATAATGACTATGAGATTTGGCAGATGGATGTCAAAACCGCTTTTCTAAATGGACATCTTGAAGAAGACGTCTATATGGTTCAGCCCAAAGTTTTTGTCGATCCACAACATCTTAATAAAGTATGCAAGTTAAAGAAATCAATCTATGGATTGAAACACACATCTATAAGTTGGAATCAACGTTTTGATGAAGAGGTCAAGAAGTTTGTATCCATCAAGAACGCTGATGAGGCTTGTGTGTATAAGAAAGCTAGTGGGGGCATCATACTTTCTTAGTATTGTATGTTGACGACATACTATTGTTTGGGAATAAGATTCCAACTATGGAAGGTGAAAAAACATGGCTTGGGAGTTGTTTTTCCATCAAAGATCTTGGTGAAGCCGCCTATATTTTGGGAATAAAGATCTATAGGGATAGATCAAGGCAGTTGACAGGTTTAAACCAAAGTTCATACATTGATAAAGTCTTGAAAAGGTTCAATATGGAGAACTCTAAGAAAGGTTTGGTACCTATTCAAAGAGGAACTATATTGAGTGCGACTCAATGTCCAATCTCAAAGGATGAGCACGAGAAAATGAAAGGAATCCCATACGCTTCGGTTATAGGATCCATCATGTATGCCATGATATGCACTAGACCGGATGTGCCATGCGCTTTGAGCATGAAAAGTAGATACCAAGAAAATCCGGGAAGTAGCCATTGGATGGCGGTTAAGAGCATATTGAAATACCTTAGAAGGACTAAGGATATGTTTCTAATATATGGCTCTGGTGAGGAGGAACTCGTTGTAAAGGGTTACAAGAATGCGAGTTTCCAAACTGATCGAGATGATTCTCGATCACAATCGGGATATGTTTTCGTTATGAATGGTGGGGCTTTCTCTTGGAAGAGCGCAAAACAAGATGTGGTAGCATTGTCCACCACTGAATCGGAATACATCACCGCCTCATTGGCAGCTCAAGAAGCTGCATGGATAAGAAAGTTCATTGTCGACCTAGGGGTGGTCCGTACCATTCAGGACCCTCTAGAGATCTTTTGTGACAACGAGGGTGCGATTGCTCAAATTAAGGAACCCCGTGCACATCAAAAGACAAGGCAAATTGAGCGGAGATTCAACTACATAAGGGGTGAAGTTGAAAAAGGAAAGATATGTATTCTCAAAGTTCACATCGATCAAAACATTGCGGATCCACTCACGAAACTCCTTGAAAGGCCGAAGCATGAGGGTCATACTTGCGCCTTAGGACTTCGATATTCTAGCTATTGGATTTGATCTATTTTGTATTTGGATATAGGAACAATTGTTATTTTGAAGAATTCATATGATTATGGTTTATGATTATGACATTTTGAGTTATGTTCCATTTTAGCATGTCTAAATATGTGAATAAGTTATTTATTCTAAATGTCCGTAGTCATTTACATTTGTGGGAACAAATATGAAGGTAAGACTATTATGAACTTGGATTGGTGGATATTCATAAGCTATGAATATAGAGTAAGGGTTTGCTGCCAAGGCTCATAGATATTTATGGGATATAAATATTGGACTGACCCGCCATCAAATGTTACTACATGGAAACCTTGTGATTGACGATCATAAGTAAATTTGAGTAAAGGCGAATATCATAGTATCCTCCGACCTGAGATACATATTGGGTCTTGATATTCACCAAATAGTAAAGACGAAAAGAAACAAATAAAGAATAAAAAATAAATTAAAAAAATAAAAACACAAAACTTTTACCACCCGACCTTTAATAGTTCTAACAAATTTTGGGATTTAATTTCAGTTTAGATAATCAAGCAACTTTTTTAAGAAAAAAATCCAAACATGGAATCATATTGATTAAGATGCTTTCACAATGATTCATTTTCAGCATTATTATGACATAGAGAGACATGTTGATAGCAGATATAAAGACACTTAGCATGATTTTAATTGCCTCAGTGATATGAGATAAGTTCAATTAGGCATAAATCTTAGATGGACATCACTTATGGACCTGTGATATCTTCTATCTCTTCTCAAAGCATATTTGGCTTTCCCATATCACCCTAATTTGACTCCAGCCCCCTAGTGCTTGATCAAAAGATTTTATTTATACAAACAAAAAATTTAAGCTTTAAGGTTGAACGTTGGACTTACAAGCCATTCGAACTTACATACCTTACATTCAGAGTGTTTAGGACTTATTTGAATGCCCCACCCTTGTAGTTCTAGTTTGACCCTTTAAGCGTTTGAAAAACAAACTTTAATAACAAAATATTATATATACAAATATTTTTATTTTTGTTGTAACTTAAAAGCATAATTTTTTGGTGATCAAGATACTAACGGGCTCGTGTATGACTGGGTAATTACTTTTCTGTCTATCATTCGGAGAGATATATCTGGAGACATGCACATATCTTCAAAATGACTCTCTACTGTAAGTTTAACAAATTTAGTTTATATCACTTCAACTTTTACGCATCATGGAAAGCTACCGTACAAATCAATGACTGTTTAAAAGTCTTTTAAGCCTAGTAACTTCACACGTTAGGCACACAAAAGCAATTTTACTATCATTTTCCAAAGGTTGGATCAATTTTCAATTGAAAAATATTTTAAGCTTCTAAAGAGATCTTAACTGAATAATTATATCACTTTCCACTTGAGTTACATAAGAAAATTTTAAATTCAGTCGCCCCAGTCACTTTCAGTTCTCAGGTAGGCTATCCCGTATGTCTAAAGGTAGATACCAGGACCAAACATATATAAAAATACATGTCCCTCGAACTTTGAGTAACCGACATAATTTTAAGCAAAAGAATTAAAAACAAAACACACCATAATCGCCCCAGTTGCTTTCAGTCTTCAGGTGAATGACTATCCCATATGTCTACAAGTAGATGACAGGATCAAACATATACACGTATATGTCCCTCAAACTTAAGTAACCGACATAATTTTAAGCGAAAGTGTAATTTTTTTATATTTTTTTTAAAACAAACACACACTCTTTTTGAATTTTTAAATCCCCCCCCCCCCCCCCAAATATGTGCAAAAAATGTACCAAAGAAAATGAAAACATTTATGTTCAAATTTAACCTGAAAAAGACTCAATCATCGAAACGAAACATTTTTAGAAACCCCGCAAGCACATTAAATCTAGTTGTTCCAACCGGTTTTGTATAAAGTCCGTCGCATTATTATCATTGTGAACTTGCTCAAGATGAATCTATTTATGGTCGTAATCGTCACGAATAAAATGAATTTTAATTTTAATGTCAATGTGCTTGGTTTTTGAATGCTGAAACATGATTTTTAACAATAGCAATAGCATCATCATTATCACAAAAGATTGGAGTATCAAGAAATTCCAAACCGTAATCCAGCAATTGATGTTGCATCCAGATAACCTGTGAACAACAGGCTGACGTAGCAACATACTCAGCCTCGGCAGTGGATGTAGACACCATTTGTTGTTTCTTGCGCTGCCATGAAATGAGTCAATCACCCAAGAATTAACATCCAACAGACGTAGATTTCCTTTCAATATCATCTCGACCGTAGTTGCTATAAGAAAAATCATATAAGTCAAAATCTGAGTTTTTGGGATACCAAAGGCCTAGCTTCGGTTGCCCTTTCAGATATCTAAAAATACGTTTAACAACAATTAAATGAGAGAGTTTATGATTAGCCTGGAAACGGGCGCATTAACAGACAGCAAACTTATTGTAAACTCCGTAAGCGGCACGACCAACATATCTAACAAAGTAACAATCGTCAGCTTTGGCTCCAAACTTTGGAGTCGTTTCAAGATTCAGCAGAGGGCATGGACAACCAAAAGCTCGAAAGTGTGCAATTGTGGGCTTGTGACTGTAAGCGATCTCATAAAGGGTCTTCATCTGAGACTTGTTGATCATCATTCAATTTTGAACATAACAGGCCGTGTTAATAGCTTCAGCCCAGAAGAACAAAGGTAGCTTTGAATCACACAACATAGTTATTGCCGCCTCGATAAAAGTTTTGTTCCTTCTCTCAACAACTCCATTTTGTTGCGTTGTGCGAGCTGAAATGTACTATCGAAGCACCCCCATTTCGGCACAAAACTAATTTAGTGTTGAGTTCTTGAATTTCGTGCTGTTGTCACAGCGAATACCCTTCAGCTTTAGATTTAGTTGATTCTCCATGAGCACCACAAAGTGTTTTATCAATTTTTCAGTCTCACTCATATTTGAAAAGAAAAACACCCAAGTGAAATGTGAGTAGTCATCAGTAATAACTAAACAATAAGAGCTGCGATAAATACTCAAAACATGAACTGGACCAAACATGTCCATATGCAGCAATTTAAAAACTGATGAAATTGTATTAACAAGTTTTGTCTTGTGAGATTTATGATTGTGTTTACCCAAAGCGCAAGCCACACATATTTCAATTCTTAAAAATCCTTGACAGGCAATCCACGCACCAAGTCGTTTTTAGCAAGACGATTTAGATTTTTAATGTTTTTATGACCAAGACAACGATGCCAAAACATGGCATTATGTTTTGACACTTTTGAAATAAATAGGTGATTTCATCAGGAACATTTTTGTTCAAGTCGATCACCTAAGCATTATATTTTCTCTGTGATCGAACAAGAACCCAATCTTCTGGTATGATGATACTAGGTTTTAAGATTAAACATTCTTTGTTAGTAAAATGGGTTGAAAAACCTTTATCACAGATCTGCGAGATACTGAGCAGAATGTGCTTCAACTCAGGAACGAAATTAACATTTTCAAATTTTAGAACACCATTACTCACAATACCCTTCTGAGTAATCTTCCTCTTCTCTCCTCCCGCAAAGGAAACATGTCCACCGTTAAAAATTTGAATGTCGTGTATTTGGGAGATGTCTCCTGTCATGTGCCTGGAACAACTAGTATCAACATACCAAGGTCTGATGATATTCTGCCATAGCTATTCCTGCACGATGTGCGAGATTAGTTAGTTTTTGGTACATAGTCCATAGTAATACTGTGTAAAGCTGATTTATCTAAACTTGTCATAGGTTGCCATGACATATCTTCCCGATTGTCTAAGATTGAACAGGATAGCTTGATCACCGGAGATTTAGGCAACCATTCATATCTTGTTTTAGAAGCTTTGTTATTTGTATGAATGGATGACTTAGTCTCTGGTTTGCGAGCGGAAGACACGAATGACTTTGACTTCCGAACTTGTTTTGGTTCATAATCCAACTTGGTTCTTGAGACTGAAGCGGAGTTTCTATCACTTTTCCAAAACATGTTAGGCTTGGTCTGATGAAGACTAAACCTATCAGCCTTGTTTCTTTTCCAATCACCGTCATAGGGATTTGCCTCATGATACCTTGATTTATTTTGAGTGGTATTTCGAGGCATATACCTCTGATAATATCCATAATATGGAACATATGTACGGTGTGGACAATTTCTAGCAATATGACCCGGAGTTTCACAGTTAATGCATGTTTGACGTTTAAGATAAATTTCATTTTAGACAGCTCCTAGTCTTGATCTGTTGTGTGAGATGGGTTGCCTTGCTTGGTACCTAACACTCGACTTATTGCTTGAATGATCGCAATTGTAAACATTTGAACTTCCTTCTTTAACAAACTTAGGT
The DNA here is from genome assembly GCF_021521415.1 of Bidens hawaiensis. NCBI lineage: Eukaryota > Viridiplantae > Streptophyta > Magnoliopsida > Asterales > Asteraceae > Bidens > Bidens hawaiensis. Next base: position 180,280 of record NW_027496330.1, read on the forward strand.
GATGAGTATTTATGAGAACACTTATTCTTATCAAACTTATTCAAAAACACATCACCAGATTTCAAAGTTTTAGAAGTATCAACCACAAAATTGTCTTTGCTCTTAAAAACAGAGCCCATACAAACATTTGAAGTAATAGAATTCAAAATAGGCAATTCATTATCCTCATCAGTCCATTCCTCAACATTTACTTCATTTTCCCGTGAAGCAAACACATTAGTATCATTCACCCTTGAGGTTGATTCAATAGCTTTTACTGAACCAGAAGCACTTTTGCCTGTTTCAGCTGATTTACCATACTGCATGGTTTTTACCTTTTTTCCTACTCTTTGGTAAGAGGAAGACCAGTGTAGTTATCGTTATATAGAGGGGGTACAACACTGTACCCTATACCCTCACCAGCGTTTTCTTTTGACCATAATTAATTTCGTTCATTGAATTAACAACAACACTAGAGCCGTCGGATTTCTTAAAATTGAATTCAGCCTTTTCAAAGTTATTTGTTAACTTAGCGATTTCTAACTTAGAGGCTTCCAATTCAGCAATTAAATCCGCAATTTTCTGTTTGGCATCTAAGTGGTGACAACATTTAATGCTAAAATCATATAGAAGTTTAGAAAAATCCCTTTTTTATGCCTCATTTTTTTCTTTAAAAGCTTTCTCAGTTTTCTTAGGAGTGAAATTTTCAGATTTTATTCCTTCCATTTCTCTAAGCAAGTTACTATTGTGTGATCTGTATAAATCTACTTTATTAATACAAGCTTGTGAACCTAATCCGGAACTTACCTCGGATGAGTTGGAAGGAGTGAAGGACATGAAAGCCAATTGAAGTTCCTTCACTTGTTCCTCAACAACATTCTCTTCTTCAGCAACTTAAATTAGGGTAAAGTTTGCAGTCTAATTATTGATGCTGAGAGCAGCCATCTGATCATTCTAAGGGAATTATTGAGCTACCAAACCTCGCTCACCTTCACCTTTGCTTGCTACATTTTCTCCTCTTGCATTTCCCACTGGGACCAGTGCCCTTTCTCTGTTTCCTTCCTTAGCTGGGTTAGTGTACTCACGAGCAAAATGACCCGGCTCGTGACAGTTGTAGCACCTCAGAGTATCTTTTTTGAATCCCACCTTCTGATTATCCGGCACATTCCAGTTGTGTCTGCCCATTCTCTTTGTAAATTTCTTTGCGCGAAACACTACCATGGCAATTTGCCAAGAGATATCCATTTCCTCCACATCATCAGGATGGTTTTGATCTAACTCAGCAGCTACAACTGGTTGAACCAGATCTTCAGCAAGAAAGGCGTTGTATCAATTCATGAACCCTGCCATTAAGGTGATGTTTTCTTGAGTCTCCTTTGAGTTAGAGGGATTCTGACTGGGAGATTGACTGGAAGGTGCAGGAGATGGCTGGGGCTTAGCAGCAGAAGCAGGTTGTTAAACAGGTTGAGGAAAGAACACGGAAGTTGGTTCTGGTGGTGTCTGAGTGAATTGACCCTGAGCAGACTTAAACATAGAAAAGTTATTCTGAGACTACTGCGGCGGAGTGTACTGCCTCTGAGAAGATTTAAACATTGAAAAGTTGTCTTGCAAGATGAGAGCATTGTTAGAGGCAACACTATAGCCGGTTGCATTGTAGGAGTTTGCATGATTTATTGCATACTGCTTGTCATCCATGTCACAAGCTTTAATGATTGTCATCACTTCTGACAAAGTTAACCTGGCGATATCCTTTGTCTTCTTAATCACAACAACATTCATATCCCAGCTCTGTGGCAGGGAATTGCCCAGTTTATTATTTGTCTCAACAGTGATCAAGTTCATGTTTGCAGATCTCATCAGTCACCAGAGATATAAATCTTTGCAGCTGTGTTTCCAAAGACTCCCCCAGAATATGATTGAACATATTAATCTTTTGTCATAAGAGATGTTGTCGACTTCTTCTCATGCCCTCATTATCCTCATACACCTCAATAAGGGCTTCCCACAATGCCTTTGCAGACTGTAATTCTCTAAATCCCAGGGCAATTTCGGGTGAAAGTGCCATAGTTAAACTAGCAAGAGACTTTTTGTCCTCTTCAATCTTCTCAAAGTCTGCATCGTCATAAAATTCAACACACTTCACAGCCACTTCTTCAGAATTTTCTCGTTGATAGGTGATAGCTTGAAGACCTCGAACAATGCTCCTCCAAATCTTGGCATCTTTCATCTTCACATATTTTTCAAATCTAAACTTCCACTCGGCAAACCCCTCATGAGACAATAAACGGGGTACACGAGTAGCAGTTCCCATGATAGAGTCCAATTCTTGATGCAGTGCAACATTTGATGGATTATTGGTTACTTGGTCCGTTTTAGGTAAACAGTTAGTGTATCGCTTCAACTTATAAGTCCGAATAAAATTTCAGTTTTCCTAAGGCCCAATAGTACAGGCCCAAATACACAGTCAAGGCCGAGAACAATGTTCTTTGACCGAGAACCCAAAAACTCAGTCGAGAACAATCAGACTTGACCGAGAACTCAGAAAGTCAACAGATAACAACTTGAGTTAACCGATAACCTCCTAAATCAACAGAGAACACTTTTAATTTGACCGAAAACAAGCAAAATCCATCGAGAACTCTTGGATTTGGCCAAGAACTAACAGAATTCACCGAGAACACGGAAATTAGGCCGAATACCTCGAGAACGACCAAGTGATGGCCGAAAACAGTGTAATTTTCTTGAGAACAATCCAAAAGGTCCAAGAACTCCCAAGGAAGCTTTGACCAGATAAGTTTGGTAACAAACTAAATCCCGAAATCAAGCGGATTTGAATTTTAACCAAAATTAAGTCAATTTTCAAACCAAAAATCCTCTTTCCTTCTCCGACGAGTAGATCACCGGAAAAACAAATACTACGGACACCAAATCAATTAATAAAAGCAATCCTTGAATCTATGATCTCACAACCGAGCCTAGAATAGGTCATTAGGCTCTTATACCAATTGTAAGTCATTTGAACGGGTCTTTCAATGTGATATCACCTAATCTCGTGATTAGGATAAAACTAACACGAGTTGATTCAATATGATGCAAAACAAACACAATAATAACACAATGAATCTGCTTCAAAACACACGTATATTAAACGTCTGGTGCTTAAGCACAACGAGTTATAAAACAACCAATACTTCTCTCATTTCTCTCTATTATGTCTCACATGTCTAACCCTATAGTAAACCTAATTACACGGTTTATATAGACACTCCATATAAGCCCAACAATACCCAAAAGTCCACCGAGATCCATGTGATCTCGGTTTACAATATAAGCCCAAACCAAGTACAAACCATATTAATACTAGCCCAACACAACAATCTCCACTATTTATAGTCAGTTTAGAAGGTCAAGCACGCCCCCGTGTACATCTGTTCACTCGCATTTAATGCTCTGTCAGATCGTACATGATGACTCACCACGAAGGCGTGCTTCATGAGGCACGAACCCATGTTTTTGGTGTCTTGTTATATTTTCTTTTGTCTTTTCTGAAAGGTGACCACGGCCCCATGTCTTCTGAGTCATGGCCCCATGTTTAGCTGTCCAATATTTTGTCTTTTCTTGCAGATTCTTGTCTCTACTTGAACAAGAAAGCATGGGGGCGTGTTCCGTGAGGCATGGGGGGCATGTTTTACTGTTTTCTTTGATTTTTCTTTGGCTTTTCGATCATTTCTTCGTTTGAGGCTTGGGTTTACTTGAAAATACATTTTAACATGATAAGTAGCTATTTGAACTATATTATTTGATAGACGTTGCAGTTTTTAGGGATTGTTTGATGCTAAAAAGATGTATAATTTTATATACATCAACCATAAAAAATAAGGGTGGTGGGCCTTTTTACGTTCCCATTTGTTTTGAACAGCTGATAGAACAGGTAAGTAATGTTGCACGGTACCACGTTCTTGATACATTATAAGGCACACAAATCCCTCAAACCCACGACCCCTCGCTTTGGCCACGTTGTGTGACTGTGTGGTTCAACAAGCAATGAATGTAATGCATCAATGGGTCGCATAAAGCGGGGCTTTTGGTGTTGCTTGGTGTATATTGTTCATCCCCATAGCCTAATTGTTCCATGCCTCTAATCTGGTGTTCCCTGGTTCACCTGTATCTTGATCATCCTCGTTCGAGAAAGTCGTTCCTGCCTCATACCATAAGGCAGTGTCGGTTTCATCAGCCGTGTAGATTACCATGTCAATCCCCAACTGTGTTACTAAAGTGGTATACCATTCTCCCCCGATTCGGAACTGGATAGCAGTGTTGTACCACATATCCAAATCCTTCGTCTTAATCAAGAACGAAGCCAAGAACTCTTTGGTCAGTTCAGTCACTGATTTTCCCCTTTCGCCAAAAACTCGTGCACATAGCCCTTGTACAAGCCTTTGATACATTCCCAATTGGCTCACTTGTTGCAACGTTTTATTACACGCGTAAAAGTTTGGTTCGGGTTCACTTCTGTCTAGATATCCCATTCTTTGATGGGCGTTTCATCTCGTCTCATGCCCTCTGGAAAGATGAGGAAAGCGTGAACATCGTCTCCATATTCAGCAATTTGAAAATTTATAAAAATATTAGGCAAATAATCACAAATTTTAAACTGAAAATATGGAACAGAAGCCAAAACACGCCTCCGCGTTTTAAGAAACACGACCCCATGTTTTTGGAATTTTGACAAATTTTACTATTTTGACCAATTTTGATCTAGGTTGACCTGCAGTTGACCATGGGGGCGTGTTTTGCAGAAACACAACCCGTGTTTAGAATTTTGAAAATGTCATGATTCGAACTTATATTTCAACCCGGTTCTTAAGAAATATCATCCGGGTTTAACTTATATGATATGGATTTTCTTTCAAAACTTCCTTCAATCCTATGTTCTAATCGGGTTAAACCCTTTTTAACAAAGCAAACCCCTAGATAGTAACAATTAAGTACCCTATTACTTGGGTTTTGACCCGATTCAACAATGAAATAAGTATGTAAACAGATTTGGGGCTCTCTTACAACCCGATTTTGACTTAAAATGGTTAATTAGAACCCTAGGATCATTAAACTGACATACCTTTGTGTTGAATCTGAAAGATTGAAGCAAATATTGAAAGGAAGGGTGTTTGTCGATGGTTCTCGAATGGAGGCGGTTTGTGTTTCTAGGGTTGAGTTATGAGAAAATAGGTATTTTAATAAAAATCCCGTAACTGTACTGTTAAGTGGAGAATGACCCTGTGCTACAAGGTGCAATCAGGTCACTTTTGTTTATTTGTTTATTTCATGAGTTGGTTCGTTTTAACTGATTTTACTGAAGATTAAAGTTCTAAAAACATAAAATCCTACGAAAGTTCATTAACTTCTTAAACATTACACCGAAACTAAAACAAAACGAATCGAAAACATAAAACTAGCTTAATCGATAACAAAGCCTAAGGAAGAAAAACAGAGCTTCTCCTACTCGAAACTAATAACGACCACCATTCCCGAACAAGTCTTTAATGTGTGGTGGGGCTCTCTTGGCTTCCAAGAGCTCGGAAAGCTTTTTGTCGAGCTTTCCAATTTCTTGGTTAAGGAAGTTGAGCTTGAAGTCCACATCTTTATTGTGATTTTCAATGATGTGGAAGTTCTCGAACCTCAGTAGTTCTATTTTGTTTGTCAATTCGATCAAGCGAGCCTCCGCTTAAATGTTGCTTTCGACTTGGTCCCTCAACACACTTTGGAGCCTTGTGATTTCTTGTTCAAGATGTGATGAATTATCACCATTCTTGAACTTTCTCACTGCCTTCCATTCCATTCTTCTGTTATCCATTTAGGTTATTTTTGGTTTGGTATGAATGGAATAGTGAAGTGTGTTTGCAATATATAGAGGGACTGGACATTAGGCACGGCCCCGCGTAACTTGTTACACAACACCGTGTTTTTTAGGGAATAAATGTTTGTTGATTCAGAGAAATGTTGTAAAACTCGCTAGGCGGTCTCTAGGTAGCCGACCCCCTTGTAGGGAGTACTCGGAGTACTCGGGGAGTACTCGGCTTGTACCCGGAAATGATAAATATAACATAAATTAATTATGGAATATTATATATATGTTAAGATAAGCATAATTCACGTCAAAATAAGCATAATTCATATGAAAAAAAAAACATAATTCAAATAATTCATGTTTTGTTATTATTTTTAATTTTTTACTAAAAAAATAACCAAAAAAAATAAAAAAATTGTGGCTGAGTTGACCTTGTAGGCCGATTAATCCCGAGTACTCCGAATTTTGACCGAGTTGGACCTTGGCGAGTAATGGTGGCCGAGTTGGGAAAAGGCGGTAAGTTTGATGTCCGAGGACCTTGTAATCGCCGATTCCAGTGCCTCGTAATCCGACTTTTACAACACTGATTCAGAGTATTGTACGGCGTCAGCGCATATCATGCTGATGATTCTAGGGTGACCACGGCCCCGTGTACATTGATACACGGCCCGTGTTTCTTGTCACTTGATCTTAAATCTTTGATTTTTAGCAAAACGCGAGAGAAATATTTTTTAACGATGTTTAAGATGTTAACTGAACACATTTTACTTAATAAAATTATTTTAATTAATAAAAAGGTCCTAAACATAGAATCGGGATAAGCCCGAATATCCTAAAACATGAAATTAAGTCGGGTTAATCCCGAAAGTCCTAAACTTGTTCCTATTGCACTTGATTACACATAAAAAAATAAAAAACGACTCTAGATTCCACTAAATGGGTATCCTCCATCGAACGGCCCCTGTGGAGGTAAGTAGGTTAAACGGAGGAATTGAAACTGCAATTGTTCGTTGATGTCTCGTAATTCCATCTTCATACTTTCCACTGACACAGTGAGTTAAATGAGACGCATCTCTGAGAGGAGATTCATTTCGGTGAGTTCCTTAACGAGCTCTTGAAGTTTGAGTAGTAGTTCGGTTTTGGAAGGATGTCGGGTTTCGTTTCTCGGTTGGCGAGGAACGAGAATTTCATTGCTCATATCAGTAGGCATTGTGATTTCTCAGAGGTGAGAATTGGTGTTTGGTTTGGTGCAAGAAATGCATTGGCAAGAGATGCAATTTAGAGCCTAACAATTTGTAACATCGTGAAAGTTTCGGAGTAAAAAGAGCCAAGTTAAAAAGTTTAAGGACCAAAATTGTCAAATCTAAGCTAAAAGGTTTAAAATGGAAATTCTGATTTTCTGTCCCATAGCGATACGCGACGGGACAAGAGAAAAGCCCATCGCGTATTGCGAAGGGCTTGGTCAAAATCCAAGAAGAGAGGTCTATGGCGATATGCGATCGCCAAGGAACCAACGTAATCGCGTATTGCGATGACGTGGTATGAGGCGTGACACGTGTCAGCCGGTGGCACAATGTGTCTCCACGTGGCACCGCGTCCGCCACGTGGAAAAGCTATGAGTGGCGATGCATGACTTTGTCGCAATACGCGACGGGCTTATCAAAGGCCATCGCGTATCGCGTTGAGGCCTCTGATTTTGTCTATAAATAGAGACCATGGGTGTTCTCATTTCACACAGCCAAAATCACAGCTCCTCTCTCTCTCTCTAAAAACTACCTCGAAGTTCGTGCTAAAGCCTTCCTCGTAAACCGTGCCAAAATACTAACGTTTTCTCGATATTCGTGCCACATACCAACGACGTCCCAACAAAGAAGGTGTTGCCATCCCGACGTCCCGAAGACTCGCCTAGTAAAGCGTGCCGACGTGGGAGAAATGTCGATGCCTCGTTTTTCGTGGAAAGAAAAAAGTGTCGAAAGGAAGGTGTTTGATCAAGAAGATAAAGAAGACAAGGCGGCGTTGAAGTGCTGCTCAAGTGTGTAGGGTTTTATAAGCCGACAAAGGTAGGCATGATGCCCAAATAAAATAATAATAAAATATTGAAAAGACTTAAAACCCTAAGTCTAGGACATACTCGATACCTCGATAAAACAAAAGAAAATATAAAGAAAAGAATATGAATATATATAATACCAATGTGATTATTATACAGAATCTTTGTTATAATTATTATTTAAGTTTATGATTAATCTTAGATAATAAAAGAAAGAAAATATATACGTTTCTTAGAGAAGAAGAAATGTGGGTTTTAAAGAAAATAAGATTTAACTAAAGGTTATCTTATAAAAGAAAATGAAAAGAAAATAAGTTAAAAGAAAGACTTTTAATTTATTAGAAAGAAAGAATACTTTTTAACTTAAGGTTTTAAAGTAAAAAGGAAATGTAATCGAGCTAAAGATTATAAAAGACTAAAGGTCTTAAGCCGGATTGTATATCTGAGTAACATAAAGTTATACTCGTACTAAAGATGCGAGATAACAAGGGAAAGACCCTCAGACAGTGTATTGAAGCTGATCCAAATCAAAAAGGTGAATACACCCCCAAACTTTACAAACTTGTTTAAAACGAGTCAAATAAATTAAATGAAAAGGTTTACATGGGACTATGTGTCACTAAAACGTTATAAACATAAGTAAAAGCGCTAGGCCTTAGGCTGTCGTGTACGTTTGTCTGGATCCTTACATATATGGTATACAAGGTGGGCACACCGCACCACACCTGGTCATATGACGCTTTCCTGCGGGGAGCATGAACATGTGTATACGAATAGTACTTAACTAAGACGAACACTGCGGTGTTTGCTGTGGTATTTAGTGTAGAGACTTGAGTTTATAATCGTATTGTTTTAAGCTTGGTTATTCCTAAGCCACGTTGGGCCGGACATAACTATGTCTCGAGGGGTAATCAAGTAAAAGAAAATATTTTAGTGTCAGCATATTCACCAACATGTGTAGCTGACGTATTTTCTAAACATTTTGCAAGTAATCAAGAATAGGGCTTGGAAGCTCGAAGTGCTCAAGATATCCGATGGTTCGGATCTTTTTGTTAAATATTAAAAATATGAAATGGTGGTTTTGTAAATAACAAGTAATATTACTCAATCACTAAACGGGAACTTTTAATCCCGTCTTTTGTTAATGTAAATATTATATTTTAAATCCACATGTTTTAAAGACTTCCTATTTTAATACGTAACTCTGTTTTATTTACAAAGAAAGGTACCAACATAAGTGTCGCACGCCTAGGCGATGGTCTGGGGAGTGACAAGTGTTTCTATCAGAGCCATCGATCTTAGCAAATTTGGTATTACAAGATAATACCTAAGCTTCGATCCAAGTATAAGAAAAATATTTAATTATTTGTTAAAATTTAAATAGGGACAAGATAGGCTGGTAAACCTTTTCTATCCCTCCTCAATCTTAAACCACCCAACTTATAGATGTCGTTCAAGAAGCTCATGGATGGATTTATGCGAGAGGAACGAAGAGCTGGAATCCCCGAACCCCTACCAAAAGATAACATGAGCAAAGATTACTGCCAGTCTTTCTTCAACCAAGACCAATTCATTGACCGAACCAAACCAATATAATTCCCTGGAACCGAGCAATGTCCATTCAACCTACCCGATAGTCACCAAGGCAAAGAAATTATTCTCCAAGACATTCAAGCTACCACCCGTCAAGCATACCGATGTACCATCCATCCGAGATCCCAACATATCACCCTTCCGAGATTCCGACGTACCAACCATCCAAAGTTCCAACATATCAACCACTAAATCCTCATCCATCGTACGCCTTACTCTCCAATAAACAAATCAAGGAGGAACTTATGTCCGACTCGTACGATTGGATGCAATGACACTCTGACCAACGAAGATGGCACACCGGAAACTCTGCTTTTGACTCTGTTGACTCTCACCCCAACAACTATGAAGGGCCTTCCCAAAAGCCAAGAATGAGGGTCATGGTACCGTATGAGAGTTTTCGAATGCCCCTGATAGTAAATGAGACTGGTCAATTAATAGAGGAGGAGGATCCTGAAGAAGAAAAAGACGAAGACCCAGAGGAAGAAGAGGACCCTGAGGAGGAAAACCCCAATGAAGTGACAACACCTATGGAAGAACCATACGACTATGACTGCCCGCCTGGAAAAGGATGTGTGCAACCATTCTTCCATAAGAACTTGAGTTATGGCTTCGTTGATCCCTATGTGCAATACCTCGAAGAACTCAGGAACAAAGCATCATCAAGTTTCCCACCATAACAAGGCACGATCTCGTCAATTGAAGAGCAATCAAATGAGATCTACGAGAAAAATGAATTGGCCGAAGCTTTCTTCAACTACCCATCTGACGTGACATCATCGCCGTACCCAAACCCAAAGAACCACTACGATATTGTCATGATGGGTTACCACAATCCTCCACCTCGATATGGATACCCGAACGAGATCCCGCAATCGCAGGAGGAACATCTTGATAAAGCGCTACACAAAACTGATGATTTGAGGAAGAAGGTAGCCATTGATGGTGTCAATAAGAAGAAGATAGAATATGAGTTTCTTCAGAAATGTACCAAATTAACCAAGATTGGGAAGAAATACATGAAGGACTAAAGAGATGAGGGAATGCAAGTGTTATGTGTGAAAGTTGTTTATGTTGTGAAGTTGTTTGTATTTAAATTTTGTATCGTTGTATGTGGAATAAGGATATGTATATATATATATATAAGTATGTGTGTTGTAATAATATATATCATTTTTTATATATAAATGTTTAAGTAATGAATTAAACGTGTATTTTAAGAAAAGAATATCGTTTAAATTTCAGTTAAAAAGAAAAAGTTGAAAAAGAAAAGAAAATGTCGCAACAAAGTAACAATGTTGAAGTTTCTCGAAAAGAAGCTGACAAAAGAAAGGAAAAAGAAAAAGAACACGAGAAAGAACAAGAATAGAGAATTCCTGATAAATACATGAATCAAATTCAACAAATGATAAAAGAAGCTGTTAGGGCTGAACCTGAAGCAAGAATCAGTCTAGGTAATCTAAGCACTCTCATTCTTGAGCCCTCTCATAAGTCCGTTAAATCTCATCTGAAATCGTCTCACATTGAAGAAAGTGTTCGTGAGTCGAATGCTCATGGTGATGTAAAACAAAGTTTAAGAAAATGAAAATCAATAGTTGTTCCTTTAAAGACTTCAAGTATTTTGGACCAAAGGAGTTTTATGGCGACAAAGGCACCATTACGACCGTAAGATGGATCGAGGAAATGGAGTCGGTCGTGATAATAATCAAGTGCACCGACCAAGAAAAGATATAATACTCTGCCTAGATGTTCAAGGGCGAAGCGTTAGAATGGTGGAACATGCTGATTTTGAGCAAAGGTCGACAAGTGTTGTACAACACATCGTGGGAAGAATTCAAGGACATGTTGATGGCGAAATTCTGTCCGATGCATGAAACTGACCAGATCCAAACTAAATTTCTTAATCATAAGGTCGTAGGAACTAACCTTCGCGAATATAATACCAAATTTCACGAGTACTGCCAACTCGTTCCCCAGCTGGTCAACCCTGAGTCCAACAAAGTAACCCGATACATTTGGGGACTTCCGCGGGAAATCCGCGACATTGTGAGGTCACACCTCCCAAAAAATGCCGACTCCGCGATGGAGTTAGCTGGATATCTATTGGGCGGCCTTGTCCGCAACAAGGAGGAAGACAAGAAGGTCGTGTCAACCAACGACCAAAGGAAGACTGAAGAAAGCGCTCGATTCAAGGGCAAAGGCGTAAACCAACACCGAACTGGATTCAATTCAAATTCCACACAAAGCAAGACGTGCAAAAAGTATCATAAAGGTCAATGCCGTTTTTGCCCCGTCTTCAACCGCAACTGTTTGTGATTCATGTCACAAACCCGGCCATGCTGCTGCTGATTGGTGGAAAAAGACGATGACTTGCTTCAATTGCAAGGAGATGGGACACTTAAGCTATGAGTGCCCAAAGAACAAACCTGCGACTGGTGGTGCGGGTGGAAGTGGTCAAGCCAAGAAAGGCAAAGCAAGGGTCTTCATGCTCGATGCTCGAAAAGCGGCCACATACCGGAAACCATTACCGGTACGTTCTTAGTTAACGATACATATTCTAGGTTTTTATTCGATTTGGGTTCCAACTTAAGTTTTATAGATTATAGTTTTTGTAGTATATTAAACAAACCCTTAACGAAACTAAAGAAAACTTTAAGCGTCGAGACCGCTAGTGGTGAAATTGTCAAAATCTCTGAAGCTCTATAAAACAGAAAAATCTTGTTAGCTGGTTATATATTTCCTATTAAATTGCTACCAATGACTCTTGCTGGTTCTGATATTGTACTTGGTATGGATTGGTTATCTAACAACAATGCTCGTATCATTTTCAATACCAAAACCATCGAACTTCGAGCCCCTGATAAACGAACCATTCGAATTGAAGGGGATAAAGACGCTCTCCAAGTTAGCATAATTTCCATGATTAGGTCTAACAAATTTTTGAATCAAGGATGCTTAGCATTCATGGCCTACGTCACCGAAGAATCCAAACCAAAGGAGATAAAGGACGTACCTATTGTCTCCGATTTTGCTGATGTTTTTCCCGACGAACTTCCTAGAATTCCTCCCGATCGTGAAGTAGAGTTAAGGTGCGATCTTATTCCCGGTACTGCTCCGATCGCCAAAGCCCCGTATCGTCTAGCTCCGACCGAGATGAAGGATTTAAAGAAACAACTCGGTGAGCTTCTCGAGAAAGCCTTCATTCGACCAAATACATCACCATATCGATATCCACTCCCTCGAATCGATGATCTTTTTGACCAAATCCAAGGTGCTAGCTATTTCTCAAAAATCGATATTCGTTCTGCTTATCACCAACTCAAGGTTCAATCCGAGGATATCCTGAAAATCGCGTTACGAACGAGGTATGGCCATTATTAATTCATGATTATGCCGTTTGGTCTCACTAATGCGCCAGCCGCGTTCATGGATATGATGAATCGAATCTGTAAGCCTTACTTGGATAAAGTTGTTATCATATTCATCGACGACATACTTATTTATTCTAAGTCTAAGATTGATCATGAAAATCACCTTCAAACCTTAATTGAAATACTTAGAACCGAGAAATTGTACGCCAAGTTCTCAAAATGCAAGTTCTGGTTGAACGAAGTGCAAATTCTTGGTCACGTCATAAAAGTCAATGGTATTCAAGTGGACCTCGCTACGATTGAAGCTATCTCTAAGTGGGAGATCCCAAAGTCGCCAACCAAGATCCGAAGTTTCTTAGGTTTGGCTGGCTACTATCATAGATTTATCGAAAACTTTTCTTGTATAGTCGTTCCCCTAACTTCTTTGACTCGCAAAAATATCAAGTATGAATGGGGGGCTAAACAACAAGAGGCATTCGATATACTTAAACAAAAGCTTACCCAAGCACCTATACTGGCCTTGCCAGAAGGTATTGAGGACTTTGTTGTCTTTTGTGAAGCGTCTCACTCCGGTTTGGGATGTTTACTGATGCAACGAAATAAAGTAATTGCTTATGCCTCTCATCAACTCAAGGTGCACGAAAAGAACTACACAACTCACGATCTAGAGTTATGTGCCATAATCTTTGCTTTAAAGATATGGAGGCACTATCTCTATGAGTAAGATTTATCGTGTATACCGATCATAAAAGTCTGAAACCCATATTCGATCAAAAAGAACTTAACATGCGTCAACGACACTGGATGGAAACTACTACGACTGTGAGATTGTCTATCACGAAGGTAAGGCCAACGTTGTGGCCGACGCCTCGAGTCGTAAGGAACATGAAAAAGTCAAGAAGAGTCCGAGCGTTAAGGTTAGAACTCCAAATTGATCTCATTTAACAAATCAAACCTGCTCAACTCCAAGCTATAAATGAAAACAATATCTCCGATGAAAAACGTAACGACACCATTGACTCGCTAGTCAGGGGTGACGATGGTATACTTAGAATGGGAAACGGATTTGGGTACCAATCGTTGGGGACTTGCGTGAAAATATTATGAATGAAGCTCACAAGTCCAAGTACATGATGTACCCCGGTAGTGACAAAATGTACCAAAATCTTAAACAAAAACTATTGGTGAATGGGATGAAAAAGGACATCACTTCGCATGTGGCGAAATGCTTAACTAGTTTGAAAGTCAAGGTTGAACACCAAAATTCATCGGGATTGCTTCAGAAACCCGAACTTCCCGTTTGGAAGTGGGAGTTAATAACTATGGATTTCATCACTAAACTCTCGAAAACGACTCACCAACACAATGGCGTTTGGGTTATCTTTGATAGACTAACAAAATCCGCTCACTTCATATCCATCAATGAGTCATAATCAATGGATAGATTAGCGCGTATCTATGTGAATAACATCTTTCCTTTGCATGGAGTACCGCTGTCTATTATTACTGATCGAGACAGTCGATTTACGTCTCACTTTTGGAAAAGCTTCCAACAAGCATTAGGTACAAAGTTAAACCATAGCACCGCCTATCATCCACAAACCGATGGGCAAAGTGAAAGGACAATTCAAACGTTGGAAGATATGCTCCGCGCTTGTGTGATTGACTTAGGTGGAAGTTGGGATGACCACTTACCCCTAATGGTATTTTCGTACAATAATAGCTATCACACGAGTATTCAAGCCGCACCATTCGAGGCGTTATATGGTTGAAAATGTAGAATGCCTGTGTGCTGGTCTAAAACTGGAGATAATCAATTTTCTGGACCCGAGATAGTCCAAGAAACAACCTACAAAATCATTCAAATCCGAGAACAACTTAAGACGGCCCGCGATCGCCAAAAGATTTACGCCGATGTCCGTTGAAAGACGTTAGAATTCAATGTCGGTGACAAAGTGTTATTAAAAGTCTCGCCATGGAAAGGCGTCGTTCGCTTTGGTAAGAAAGGAAAACTTAGTCCTCGATTAGTATGACCATTTGAAATACTCAAACGAATAGGAACTATTGCATATCGCTTGCGACTACCCGAAGAAATGCAATGTATACACGATGTATTCCACGTCTCTAATCTGCACAAATGTCTAGCTGACGAATCTTTGTCTATGCCACTAAAAGACGTTGAAACTAACGAGAACTTAAAATTTGTTAAAAAACCAATTCAAATAGAAGATTCAAAAACAAAGAAATTAAAGAGACGAACTCTAAAGATTGTGAAAGTAAAGTGGGACTCACGAAAAGGCCCTGAATACACTTGGGAACTCGAATCCGAAATGAGAAAGAAATACCCCCACTTATTCCAAAAGAAGAAATCTCGAGGACGAGATTTATTTCAAGATGGGGAGGATGTAACATCGTGAAAGTTTTGGATTAAAAATAGCCAAGTTAAAAAGTTTAACTACCAAAATTGTCAAAATCTAAACTTAAAGGTTTAAAATGGAAATTCTGATTTTCTGTCCCATAGTGATACGCGACGGGACAAGGGACAAGCCCTTCGCGTATCGAAAAGGGCTTGGTCAAAATCCAAGAAGAGAGGTCAATGGCGATACGTGATCACCAAGGAACCAATGTCATCGCGTATCGTGATGACGTGGTTTGACAGGCGTGACACGTGTCAGCTGGTGGCACAATGTGTCGCCACATGTCACCATGTGGCACCGCGTCCGCCACATGGCAAAGCTATGAGTGACGATGCATGGCTACGTCGCGATACACGATGGGCTCATCAAAGGTCATCGCGTATCGCGATGAGGCATCTTATTTTATCTATAAATAGCGGCCATGGGTGTCCTCATTTCACACACCCAAAATCACAGCTCCTCTATCTCTTTAAAACACTCACTCTCTCCCTAGAAACTACCTCGAAGTTCGTGCCAAAGCCTTCCTCGTAAACCGTGCCAAAATACCGACGTTTTCTCGATATTCGTGCCACATACCAAGGACGTTCCAACAAAGAAGGTGTTGTCATCCCGACGTCCCGACGACCCTCCTCGTAAAGCGTGCCGACATGGAAAGAAATTTGGGTGCCTCGTTTCGCCTGCAAAGGAAAAACTGTCGAAAGGAAGGTGTTTGATCAAGAAGATAATGAAGACAAGGCGGCATTGAAGTGCTTCTTAAGTGTGTAGGGTTTTATAAGCCGACCAAGGTAGGCATGATGCCCAAATAAAATAATAATAAAATGCTGTAAAGGCTTAAAACCCTAAGTCGAGGATTTACTCGATACCTCGATAAAATAAAAGAAAATATAACAAAGAAAAGAAAAGAAAAGAATATGAATATATATAATACCAATGTGATTATTATATAGAATCTTTGTTATAATTATTATTTAAGTTTATGATTAATCTTAGATAATAAAAGAAAGAAAATATACGTTTCTTAGAGAAGAAGAAACGTAAGGTTTTAAAGAAAATAAGATTTAACTAACGTTTATCTTATAAAAGAAAATGAAAAGAAAATAAGTTAAAAGAAATACTTTAATTTATTAGAAAGAAAGAATACTTTTTAACTAAAGGTTTTAAAGTAAAAAGGAAATATAATCGAGGTAAAGATTATAAAAGACTAAAGGTCTTAAGCCGGATTGTATATCCGACTAACAAAAAGTTATACTCATACTATAGGTGCGAGATAGCTAGGGAAAGACCCTCAGACAGTGTATTGAAGCTGATCCAAATCAAAAAGGTGAATACGCACCAAACTTTACAAACTTGTTTAGAACGAGTCAAATGAATTAAATGAAAAGGTTTTAATGGGACTACGTGTCACTAAAACGTTATAAACAAAAGTAAAAGCGCTAGCCCTCAGGCTGTCGTGTATGTTTGTCTGGATCCTTACATATGTGGTATACGCGGTGGGCACACCGCACCACACCAGATCATATGCCGCTTTCCTGCAGGGAGCATGACCATGTGTATACGAATAGTACTTAACTAAGACGAACGTTGCGGTGTTTGCTGGGGTATTTAGTGTAGAGACTTGAGTTTATAATTGTATTGTTTTAATCTTGGTTATTCCTAAGCCACGTTGGGCTGGACATAGCTAAGTCTCGAGGGGTAATCAAGTAAAAGAAAATGTTTTAGCGTCAGCATATTCACCAGCATGTGTTGCTGACGTATTTTCTAAACATTTTGTAGGTAATCAAGAATAGGGCTTGGAAGCTCGAAGTGCTCAAGATATCCGATGGCTCGGATCTTTTTGTTAGATATTATAAATATGAAATGGTGGTTTTGTAAATAACATGTAATTTTACTCAAACACTAAACGGGAACTTTTAATCCCGTCTTTTGTTAAAGTAAATATTATATTTTAAATCCATATGTTTTAAAGACTTCCGTTTTTAATACGTAACTCTGATTTATTTACAAATGTGGTACCAACATAAGTGTCGCACACCTAGGCCATGGTCTAAGATGTGACACAATTGCCAAACACGGCCCCATGTTTCAGGGTAACCACGACCCTGTGCTTCAATCTGGCAATTCTGTTACTAGTCAGACTGACTGAGATTTTTGTAGTGAAGATTCTAGCGCGCAAATTGTGGCACGGCCCGTGGTAAGAAAAGCACACCCCCGTGTTTTGGTTATATTATTTTTTAAAACAAAGGAACATATATACAAGGTCTGGTATAATGAGAGTCTTGTCCAGACCCTACCTCCAGTATGTCATCATCGGTTTTGGTGGAGGATTACTACCTCCGAGACGGCTTCAAATGGTCCATCGATGTATGGTTTTAATCGATGTCCATGAACTTTGAACTTGTGGCCGTCAGAATTTGAAATCTCAACTGTCCCATAGTCAAAAAACTATTTCAACTATGTATGGGCCTGTCCAACGAGATTTCAATTTTTCTGGGAAAAGTCGTAAACGTGTGTTATATAACAGTGTTATATAACAGTGCACGATCGCCAACGTGAAACTTTTTATTTCCTTTTAAGTGGGTATCGTGCAGAAGTTTAGTCTTTTCTTTGTAAGACCCATGAATTTTCATAGGCTATTTCTCTTAGTTCTTCCAGTTCGTGAATCTGATATTCCCGTTTTTACAGGCGGACATTAGATCAAAGTTCACTGCTCTAAGAGCCCAGTAAGCTATGAGTTTTTAGTTCTACGGATAGGTGACATGCTTTCCATAAACAAGTTTGAATGTTTTGCGATGGGGGGGGGGTTGTAGGCCGTCCTAAGGGTCCACAAAGCGTCATCTAACTATTCTGCCCCAAGTTTTGTGATTCATCCCATAGTTCTTTCGAGGATCCTTTTTATCCCTCGATTCGAGACTTTCCACTTGCCCACTAGTCTGTGGATGATATGGTGTTGTCAAACGGTGGTGAACTCCATATCGCGGCCAAGACTTTGTCTATTAGGGTGTTGCAGAAGTGAGTACCTCTATCACTGATTAAGGCTTTTGGAGTACCGAATCGTGAAAATAAATTTTCAGAAATCGTACAACCACCCGAGCATCGTTAGTGGAAGAGCTTATGCTTTTACTAGGACGTATTTATTTCCGAATGGGTTATGAAATGGGCCCATTAAATATAGTCCTCATACATCAAAGACCTCACACAATTTGAATGCCTTTTTGAGCTATCTCAATATTGGCTGAGATGTTCCCCAGCTCTTTGACAAGAATCGATATCTAAAGGTTTCCTTTCCTGACACACACCTACGAAAAACTTGATCGGCTCATATCCTAAACAAGTAAGGGTCTTCCCAGAAGTAGAACTTAAGGTCGGAGAAGAATTTCTTTCGTTGTTGATGAGTTAGTCCCTTTTCTTAGGACTCCACGAGCTAGATAGTTGCGAAATCGAAAAACTAAGTACTTTCATCCTCCTCTTTTATGAATGCTTGGATATGCGTGAGAACCTCGTGTGAAAAATTATCATCGATAATTTTCCTTGTGAAATTCTTCTGAAGTTGGGCATTATAAGCATGAAAGATGGCATGCAGCTACATTCTCTGCTCCCCTTTTGTCCTTGACTTCTATATCGAATTCTTGGAGTAGTAAGAATCCATCGGATAAGTCATAACGTGTCATCATGATGTTGTGGATATAGAATAACGTGTCATCATGATGTTGTGGATTGCATAGATTTTCCTATATCAAACGTGATTTCCTCGTCATTGACCCTGAGAGTGAGTTGCCGGTGCAAACATCAATAATAGCATTTGCAGTGGCTAAAAAAGGGTCTTCCTAAAATAAGAGGGACACATTTGTCTTCCTCCATGTCTAGAATTACAAAATCTACTGGGAATACAAACTTGTCAAATTGACAAGCATGTTTTCAACAATGCCCGAGGATATTTAACAGATCGTTCAGCTAACTGAATGCTCATGCGGGTGGGCTTTGGTTCTCCTATCCCTATTTTTGCGAAAAACCGCATAAGGCATTAAGTTGATACTAGCTCCTTGGTCAGCTAGAGCATTGCTAACAGATAACTTTCCTATGAGACAAGGGAGAGTAAAGCTCCCTAGATCGGTCATTTTTTGCGGCAGCTTGTTTTGGAGGACAACTGAGCATTCTTCACTCAAGGTGATATGCGAGAGCTCCTCACAGCTTCCTTTTTTTGGTCAACACTTATTCAAAAAACTTTGCATATTTCGGCATATGAGCAATGGCTACGATGAAAGGGATGTTGATGTGGATTTGTTTTTAAGAGTTCTAAAAACTTCTCGTACTGAGCTTCCAATCTCTCCTTGTTCAGCAGTCTAGGATACGGAATATGTGGAACATAAGTTCGGACTGGTTCCTTAGGTTGTACGGGTGCCTGCTGGGATCAGTGTTTCCTACGTTTTATCAGGAACTTCCTTTTCCATAACTGGTTCTGAATTTGGTGAGGCAACAGTGGTTGTGCCACTTCTTAATGTAACTGCTTTTGCTGTTGCGTTTGGGTTTGTTATTATGTTGCTATGGGAAGAGCGCCGAGTGGTCTTCAAACAATTGTCAGGCAATCTGTCTGATCTGAGTTTCTAGATTCTGCAATGATGCTTGTTGGCTTTTTAGGTCAACTTCGTGCTTTAACAATAGTCAGTTGATGTCAACGACTCTTAAGGTTGGCCTTCTTTTCTGCTTCATTTGTCTCGGTCATGATTTGGTAAACTTTTCTCCATTCCTTGTATAGTTCGAATTTTGATGGCTACTGGAAATTTGTTCTTGAAATTGAGATTTAGGTTGGAAAGATTTACTCATCGGCCTCTTTCGAATCCGGGTAGGGTTTGAGTGTTACCTCCATCTTTCTAACTGAAATTCGGGTGGTTTCTTCATCATGGATTGTAGTTGTTATTGAAAGCATTGTCTTGATGGCGATGAAGTCAACTTCTTCCATGGTCATAAGGACTTGTTTGCAGTCACTTATCTTATGTGTTCCTCCACAGGTGTCACATGTGATTTTGGTTTTTGATAGTTCGGCTTGAATTTGCTCGAATTTTTTTAGAGAGTGCTTCAATTTGTGCGGTGACAAGAGTGTTGGAATCGACGTGGTGCATTCCTTTATGTGTTGGTGTAGATCTTGGTGGGTATAAAGCGAAACTCTTATTTGCTGCCTTCTCCATGATTTCAAATTCCTCTTTAGGTGATTTGGATCCCAGGTCTCCACCGGTGACTTGGTCGATGGCCTGTTTGTTTTGACTAGATTGTCTGTTAAAGAAAGTTTGTACTTGTAACCATACGCTCAGTCCATCATGTGGGCATCTTCTCAGAAGACTTTGGTATCTTTCCCATGTTGCGTGTAATGATTCATCATTATCGGTCCGCAATCCGGTGACGCTGGCTCGATATTTTGCGGTTTTATCAAACAGAAAGTATTTAAGGAGAAACTGTTCAACCATCTGGTCCCATTTTCTG